>NC_053435.1:97226047-97526047 GCF_007990345.1 Gossypium hirsutum | reverse complement strand
AGGACTGTGAACCGTGCCTATGGTGGTGTGTTATCTGGCAGTGCAGTCAGGGAAAGGTGTGCTTTGATCTATTCGCAAATAATATTAATTTCGATATTTAGTTCATGCCTTAGTAATTTTTCTTCTTTTTGAGACAATGACAGATGCTTCAAATGTGAATTATTTTGATCTTAACACTTGATGAATAATCTACGGAAATGTCAATTGCTTTTTATAGGATCATTCGAGCCTTTTTGGTTGAAGAACAGAAGATAGTGAAGAAGGTTTTGAAGATTCAGAAAACTAAGGAAAAGGTTTCACCAAAGAACTAAAAGATGAGATAACGGAAGCTTTACTTTGAATTTTACTTTTCTTTCGATTAAATTTTTTGACATGAAGAGACTATGAATCGTGAACATTATATTATTGTGAGGTGTTTGATTTAAACATGAATGAGTATTTAGTTGTTAGCCCCTGGATCTGCTTAGCTCATCCTAGATGTAGCGCAGTAGTAAATTTTCTTATTGCTGGTAATTGGCTAAATTCTTGGGGGTTGGGTTTCTTTTTCCTCATTACTCTTTGGTTGTTTTGGTGAGTGATGAAAAAGAATCAATTGGGTCCGGTTAGAAGAGATGGGATTCAGTGACTGGAAGTAAACCAGTTCAACTGATAAAAGATTCATTATGACTGGAAGTAACAATGTTTTTTCTGATTTTTGTTTTTTTCTTCAAGTTCTACGCACATTTTCAGACATCTCTTGTTTTATTAGAATATACCCAGTCCTTGCCCATTCTTTGCCCATACCTTGGAAAGGTCAAAGTTATGGGCACCAAATATTTATTTAGTGTAATTTTTGGTCCCTAATTGTATAGGGACTTTGCAAGGTGGCCCTTGAACCTCAACTATAAATAGGCTTAACCATTGCTCATTCTAATCATCCCACATTTGCCATTCTCTACTTAAGGCATTGTTCTCTCTTCCTATTTGTAAAGTTTCACTTGTATTTTGGAGTGAAATATATTTGGTAGTGCTCGAGGACGTAGGCAAGATTTGCCGAACCTCGTTAAAATTCTGGTGTTCTTTACTATTTATTTTTCCATATTTTGTGAGTGTGATTGTTGTGATTTATTGTGCTATTAAATTACAATAAAGGGATATTCTAGCTAGGAAAGACTTGGTACTTAAGTGATCCTCGTGATCTACCTCTTTTCTGGGAATTGAACTTAGTGTGATTTTTTAGTACAATAATTTTACTCTTTCACACGCTTCCGCGCAATAATTGATCAGAGCCAGATTCGTACTTGAGGAATACGACCATTTATGACACTATTCACGTATATGGCACTATTTATGTATACAGTACTATTCACATATACAATAGTTGGAATTGAGGAGAAAAATGGCAGCAGCATCGTCATCAGTAAAGACTACTGTGACAAATGCAAAATTTGAAGTAGAGAAATTTGACAGTATCACTAATTTTGGTATGTGGCAATGTGAGATCCTAGATGTTTTATGTCAGAAGAGCTAGATATAGCCCTTGAAGAAAAACCTGACAAGATGGATGACAATGAGTGGGCCAAGATCAATAGATAGACATGTGGTACAATCCGCCTATGTTTGGCCAAAGAGCAGTACTCTGTCATGAGGGAGACATTAGCGAGGAAATTATGGGATACACTGGAAGAAAAGTCTCTAATGAAAAGTCTTGAAAATAGGCTTTATATGAAAAAGAAACTTTATCGATTCACGTATGCACTCGGTATGTCGATGAATGATCATGTGAACTCATTCAATAAAATTTTAGCAGACTTGTTAAATTTGGATGAGAAATTTGAAGATGAAGACAAGGCATTATTGTTGTTGAATTCCCTTCCTGATGAATATGATCATCTTACCACCACATTGCTTCATGGGAAGGACACGATCACATTTGATGCAGTCTGTAGTGCGTTGTATAGATCTGAGACTCGAAAGAAAGATAAAAGAGATCACAGAGATACAACTGCAGAAGTCTTAACAGTAAGAGGTCGTTCACACAGCAACAAATCTAGTAGAAGGGGAAAGTCCAAAAGGAGACCTGCCAAAGATGAATATGCTTTTTGCCGTGAAAAAGGGCATCGAAAAAAGAATTGTCCTAAGTTACAAAAGGGCAAGGTTATTTCTAATGCATGTGTAGCGGAGCATGATGAGGAGTCAGACTTTAGCTTGGTTGGCATGGCAATGGCATGTCAAACGGATGAGTGGATTTTGGATTTAGGATGTACTTACCATGTGTCCTAATAAGGACTGGTTTTCTAGTCTTAAAGAGTTAGAAGGTGGAATTGTTCTTATGGGCAACAATAGTGCTTGTCAGACAATGGGAGTGGGTACAGTCCAATTGAAGAATCACGATGGCTCAATCCAAGTCTTGACAGATGTTCGCTACGTACCTAGCCTGAAGAAAAATCTCATCTCATTAGGGGCCCTAGAATCTAAAGGGCTCACAATCACTTTGAGAGATGGATTACTAAAAGTAGTAGCTAGGCAATTGATGGTGATGAAAGGCATAATAAGAAATAACTTGTACTTTTTAAATGGAAGTACAGTTATTGGATCAACATCAACAGTTTCTACAAAAGATGTAGATTCAGAGGCTACCAGATTATGGTATATGAGTTTGGGACATGCTGGTGAAAAAGCTTTGCAGACATTGGCGAAGCAAGGTTTGTTAAAAGGTGTAAGTTCTTGCAAAATGGAATTCTGTGAACATTGTGTTCATGCACTATTTTGTTACTTTTGTTGATGATTATTCAAGAAAAGTATGGGTGTATCTAATGAAAAGAAAAAATAAAATTTTGGATGCATTTCTGAAATGAAAAAAGATAGTGGAGACTCAGACTGGTTGAAAGGTCAAACGACTTCAATAAGATAATGGCACTAAGTACAAAAATGATCCATTTTTACAAGTATGTCAAGATGAGGGCATTGTGCGACACTTCACTGTTCGGGATACACCACAACAGAATGGGGTGGCAAAACGCATGAATCGACCTATACTGGAGAAAGTTCGATGTATGTTGTCCAATACTGGATTAGGCAAGGAATTTTGGGTTGAGGCAGTTACATATGCGTGCTATCTAATTAACCATTTGCCATCAGCTGTAATAAATGGAAAAACTCCTATGGAGATGTGCACTGGTAAATTTGCTACTGATTATGATTATTTACATGTATTTGGTTCCACTGCATATTATCATGTAAAAGAATTTAAGTTAGACCCAAGAGCAAAAAAAGCATTATTCTTGGGTATAACTGATGGAGTAAAAGGATACCGTCTCTGGTGTCATGATACAAGGAAGATTGTTTTCAGTAGAGATGTGACTTTTGATGAATCAACAATGTTAAAGTACAATGATTAACAAAAGAATGACAAAACTAGTAGTACTTTGCAGCAGGTGGAGCTGGAAAAGGTTAACGATGATCCAGTTAATATTGAAGGGACAAATGATGAAGAGGTTCCTACCTAAGAACCTCTACAGCAACAAGATTCAATTGCATATAGGAGGCCAAGAAGAGAGATTCGTAAGCCTATTCGCTTTGATGATATAGTGGCCTATGCACTTCCAATTGCAGATGATGTTTTTTCTACTTACACAGAAGCAATAAGTAACCCTGATGGTGTAAAGTGGAAGCAAGCAATGAATAAAGAAATGCAGTCTTTCAATAAAAATAGGACCTGGGAGTTGGTGACACTACCCAAGGGAAAGAAGGCAATTGGATGCAAATAAGTATATGCAAAAAAGGAAGGATTTCCTGATAAAAATGAAATTCGATACAATGCTAGATTGGTAGCAAAGGGTTACGCTCAGAAAGAAGGAATAGACTACAATGAAGTGTTTTCTCCAGTTGTGAAGCATTCGTCTATTCAGATTTTGCTAGCCTTAGTTGCACAATATGATCTTAAACTAGTTCAGCTTGATATGAAGATCGCGTTTTTACACGGTGATTTAGAAGAGGAAATCTATATGACTCAGCCAGATGGATTCAAGGTTGTTGGAAAAGAAAAATTGGGTTTGCAGACTGACAAAGTCGCTTTATGGATTAAAGCAATCTTCGAGGCAGTGGTACAAGCGACTTGGTCAGTTCATGAAAAGGCAAAGGTACACAAGAAGTAAATTTGATCATTGCGTGTATTTTCAGAAGCTACAAGAAAGAACTTTCATATACTTGCTCTTATATGTTGATGATATGCTAATAGCATCTAAGAGCAAAGTTGAGATTGAAAGATTGAAGACTCAACTCAATCTCGAGTTTGAGATGAAAGATCTAGGAGAAGCTAAAAAGATTCTCGGCATGAAAATATGGAGAGATAGAGCTCATGATAGAGTTAGCTTGTCTCAGAAGCAGTATTTGAAGAAGGTACTACAGCATTTTGGCATCAACGAGCAGACAAAACCTGTAAGTACCCCGTTGGCTTCTTATTTCAAGTTTTCTGCACAACTATCTCCTTCGACGAATACGGAACGAGAATACATGTTGCAAGTTCCGTATTCTAATACAGTGGGTAGCTTGATGTATGCAATGGTGTGTACAAGACCCGACATTTCACAGGCAGTTAGTATAGTGAGCAGGTATATGCATAATCCTGGAAAAGGACATTGGCAAGCTGTGAAATGGATTCTACGGTATATTCAGAAGACCGTGGATGTTGGATTACTGTTCAAGTAGGATAATACACTTGGTAAAGGTTTTATTGGGTACGTTGATTCTGACTATGCCGATGATTTGGACAAGCGAAGATCAACCACCGGTTATGTGTTTACACTTGCTGGAGGACCAATAAGTTGGAAGTCTACATTACAGTCTACAGTTGCGCTGTCAACCACAGAAGCCGAGTACATGGCTGTAACAGAGGCTGTAAAGGAGGCTATTTGGTTACAAGGTATGGCTAAAACCTTAGGGTTGGTTCAGGAGCATATTAACGTGTATTGTGATAGTCAAAGTACTATTCATTTAGCAATGAATCAAGTCTATCATGCACGTACAAAGCATATCGACGTACGATTCCATTTTGTGCGGGAAATTATTGAAGAGGGAAAAATTTGTCTTCAGAAGATCAAGACTGCAGATAATCCCGCAGATATGATGACCAAGGTAGTAACAGCAACTAAGTTCGAACATTGTTTGAACTTGATCAATATCCTGCAAGTTTAACAGTTGAAGAAGGCACTATCAAGTATTGTTGTCAAAGGCAAAAAGAATTGTATGAAGATAAGATTATCCTAATCAAATCTTCAATGTGGAGATTATTAGAATATACCCATTCCTTGCCCATACCTTTCCCATACCTACCCATACCTTGGAAAGGTCAAAGTTATGGGCACCAAATATTTATTTAGTGTTGGGCATGGAATAATAGCAATTTTTAGTCTCTAATTGTATAGGGACTTTGCAAGGTGGCCCTTGAACCTCAACTATAAATAAGCCTAACCATTACTCATTCTAATCATCCCACATTTGCCATTCTCTACTTAAGGCATTGTTCTCTCTCCCTATTTCTAAAGTTTCACTTGTATTTTGGAGTGACATATATTTGGTAGTGCCCGAGGACGTAGGCAAGATTTGCCGAACCTCGTTAAAATTCTGGTGTACTTTACTATTTATTTTTCCATATTTTGTGAGTGTGATTGTAGTGATTTATTGTGCTATTAAATTACGATAAAGGGATATTCTAGCTAGGAAAGACTTGGTACTTAAGTGATCCTCGTGATCCACCTCTCTTTCTTGGGAATTGAACTTAGTGTGATTTTTTAGTAAAATAATTTTACTCTTTTCACACTCACAAAATATGGAAAAATAAATAGTAAAGAACACCAGAATTTTAACGAGGTTCGGTAAATCTTGCCTACGTCCTCGGGCACTACCAAATATATTTCACTCCAAAATACAAGTGAAACTTTACAAATAGGGAGAGAGAACAATGCCTTAAGTAGAGAATGGAAAATGTGGGATGATTAGAATGAGCAATGGTCAGGCCTATTTATAGTTGAGGTTCAAGGGCCACCTTGCAAAGTCCCTATATAATTAGGGATCAAAAATTGCTATTTTTCCATGCCCAACACAAAATAAATATTTGGTGCCCATAACTTTGACCTTTTCAAGGTATGGGTAGGTATGGGCAAGGAATCGTACGTCGATATGCTTTGTACGTGCATGATAGCCTTGCCCTTTTGTAGCTTAGGACAATTCTTTTTCCAATGCCCTTTTTAATGGCAAAAGGCACATTCATCTTTGGCGGGTCTCCCTTTGGACTTTCCCCTTCTACCAGATTTGCTGTTGTGTGAACGATCTCTTACTGTTAAGACTTCTGCAGTTGTATCTCTGTGATCTCTTTTATCTTTCTTTCGAGTCTCAGATCTATACAACGCACTACAGACTGCATCAAATGTGATTGTGTCTTTCCCAAGAAGCAATGTGGTGGTAAGATGATCGTATTCATCAGGAAGGGAATTCAACAACAATAATACATTGTCTTCATCTTCAAATTTCTCATCCAAATTTAGCAAGTCTGCTAAAATTTTATTGAATGAGTTCACATGGTCATTCATCGATGTACTGGGTGCATACGTGAATTGATAAAGTTTCTTTTTCATATAAAGCCTATTTTCAAGACTTTTTGTTAGAAACTTTTCTTCCAGTGTATCCCATAACTTCGCTGATGTCTCCCTCATGACAGAGTACTTCTGCTATTTGGCCAAACATAGGCGGATTGTACCACACGCCTGTCTATTGATCTTGGCCCACTCCTTGTCATCCATCTTGTCAGGTTTTTCTTCAATGGCTATATCTAGTTCTTACTGACATAAGACATCCAGGATCTAACATTACCACATACCAAAATTATTGGTACGTTCAAATTTCTCTACTTCAAATTTTGCATGTCACAGTAGTCCTTGCTGATGACGATGCTGCTGTCATTTTTCTCCTCAATCCCAACTACTGTATACGTGAATAGTACTGTATACGTAAATAGTGTCGTATACGTGAATAGTGTTGTATATGTGAATAGTGCTATAAATGGTCGTATTCCCCAAGTACGAATCTGGCACTAATACCAATCGTTGCGCGGAAGCGTGTGAAAGAGTAAAATTATTGTACTAAAAAATCACACTAAGTTCAATTCTTAAGAAAGAGAGGTGGATCACTTAAGTACCAAGTCTTTCCTAGCCAGAATATCTCATTATCGTAATTTAATGGCACAATAAATCACTACAATCACACTCACAAAATATGGAAATATAAATAATAAAGAATGCCAGAATTTTAACGAGGTTCGACAAATCTTGCCTACATCCTCGGGCACTACCAAATATATTTCACTCCAAAATACAAGTGAAACTTTATAAATAGGGAGAGAGAACAATGCCTTAAGTAGAGAATGGCAAATGTGGGATGATTAGAATGAGCAATGGTTAGGCCTATTTATAGTTGAGGTTCAAGGGCCACTTTGCAAAGTTCCTATACAATTAGGGACTAAAAATTGCTATTATTCCATGCCCAACACTAAATAAAAATTTGGTGCCCATAACTTTGACCTTTCCAAGGTATGGGTAGGTATGGGAAAGGTATGGGCAAGGAATGGATATATTCTAATAATCTCCACCTTGAAGATTTGATTAGGATAATCTTATCTTCATACAATTCTTTCTGCCTTTGACAACAATACTTGATAGTGCCTTCTTCAACTGTTAAACTTGCAGGATATTAATCAAGTTCAAACAGTGTTCGAACTTGGTTGCTGTTACTACCTTGGTCATCATATCTGCGGGATTATCTGCAGTCTTGATCTTCTGAAGACAAATTTTACCCTCTTCTGCTTGCCCAGAACACAATGTTCATAGAATTCTATTTTGCAAGAATTTGCACCTTTCAACAGGCCTTACTTCGCCAATGTCTGCAAAGCTTTTTCACCAGCATGTCCCAATCGCATATGCCATAATCTGGTAGCCTCTGAATCTACATCTTTTGTGAAAACTGTTGATGTTGATCCAATAATTGTACTTCCATTTAAAAAGTAAAAGTTATTTCTTCTTGTGCCTTTCATCACCGTCAATTGCCCAGCTACTACTTTTAGTAATCCATCTCTTAAAGTGATTGTGAGCCCTTTAGATTCTAGGGCCCCTAATGAGATGAGATTTTTCTTCAGGCTAGGTATGTAGCGAACATCTGTCAAGACTTGGATTGAGCCATCGTGATTCTTCAATTGGACTGTACCCACTCCCATTGTCTGACAAGCACTATTATTGCCCATAAGAACAATTCCACCTTCTAACTCTTTAAGACTAGAAAACCAGTCCTTATTAGGACACATGGTAAGTACATTCTGAATCCAAAATTCACTCATCCGTTTGACATGTCATTGCCATGCCAACCAAGCCAAAGTCTGACTCCTATCATGCTCTGCTACACATGCATTAGAAATAGCCTTGCCCTTTTGTAGCTTAGGACAATTCTTTTTTCAATGCCCTTTTTTACGGCAAAAGGCACAATCATCTTTGGCGGGTCTCCCTTTGGACTTTTCCCTTCTACCAGATTTGTTGTTGTGTGAACGACCTCTTACTGTTAAGACTTCTGCAGTTGTATCTCTGTGATCTCTTTTATCTTTCTTTCGAGTCTCAGATCTATACAACTCACTACAAACTGCATCAAATGTGATCGTGTCCTTCCCATGAAGCAATATGGTGGTAAGATGATCATATTCATTAGGAAAGGAATTCAACAACAATAATGCATTGTCTTCATCTTTAAATTTATCATCCAAATTTAGTAAGTCTGCTAAAATTTTATTGAATGAGTTCACATGGTCATTCATCGACATACCGGGTGCATACGTGAATCGATAAAGTTTCTTTTTCATATAAAGCCTATTTTCAAGACTTTTCGTTAGAAACTTTTCTTCCAGTGTATCCATAACTTCTTCGCTGATGTCTCCCTCATAACAGACTACTTCTGCTCTTTGGCCAAATATTATCGGATTGTACCATACGCTTGTCTATTGATTTTGGCCCACTCCTTATCATCCATCTTGTCAGGTTTTTCTTCAAGGGCTATATCTAACTCTTGCTGACATAAGACATTCAGGATCTCACATTGCCACATACCAAAATTATTGGTACCGTTAAATTTCTCTACTTTAAATTTTACATTTGTCACAGTAGTCCTTGTGATGACGATGCTGCTGCCATTTTTCTCTTCAATCCCAGCTACTGTATACGTGAACAGTACTGTATACGTAAATAGTATCGTAAACGTGAATAGTGTCATATACGTGAATAGTACCGTAACTGGTCGTATTCTCCAAGTACAAATCTGGCTCTGATACCAATTATTGCGCGGAAGCGTGTGAAAGAGTAAAATTATTGTACTAAAGAATCACACTAAATTCAATTCCCAAGAAAGAGAGGTGGATCACGAGGATCACTTAAGTGCCAAGTCTTTCCTAGCTAGAATATCCCTTTATCGTAATTTAATAGCACAATAAATCACTACAATCACACTCACAAAATATGGAAAAATAAATAGTAAAGAACACCAGAATTTTAACGAGGTTCGGCAAATCTTGCCTACGTCCTCGGGCACTACCAAATATATTTAACTCCAAAATACAAGTGAAACTTTACAAATAGGGAGAGAGAACAATGCCTTAAGTAGAGAATGGAAAATGTGGGATGATTAGAATGAGCAATGGTTAAGCCTATTTATAGTTGAGGTTCAAGGGCCATATTGCAAAGTCCCTATACAATTAGGGACTAAAAATTGCTATTATTCCATGCCCAACACTAAATAAAAATTTGGTGCCCATAACTTTGACCTTTCCAAGGTATGGGTAGGTTTGGGAAAGGTATGGGCAAGGAATGGGTATATTCTAATAATCTCCACATTGAAGATTTGATTACGATAATCTTATCTTCATACAATTCTTTCTGCCTTTGACAACAATACTTGATAGTGCCTTCTTCAACTGTTAAACTTGCAGGATATTGATCAAGTTCAAACAATGTTCGAACTTGGTTGCTGTTACTACCTTGGTCATCATATCTACGGGATTATCTGCAGTCTTGATCTTCTGAAGACAAATTTTTCCCTCTTCAATAATTTCCCGCACAAAATGGAATCGTACGTCGATATGCTTTGTACGTGCATGATAGACTTGATTCATTGCTAAATGAATAGTACTTTGACTATCACAATACACGTTAATATGCTCCTGAACCAACCCTAAGGTTTTAGCCATACCTTGTAACCAAATAGCCTCCTTTACAGCCTCTGTTACAGCCATGTACTCGGCTTCTGTGGTTGACAGCGCAACTGTAGACTGTAATGTAGACTTCCAACTTATTGGTCCTCCAGCAAGTGTAAACACATAACCGGTGGTTGATCTTCGCTTGTCCAAATCATCGGCATAGTCAGAATCAACGTACCCAATAAAACCTTTACCAAGTGTATTATCCTACTTGAACAGTAATCCAACATCCACGGTCTTCTGAATATACCGTAGAATCCATTTCACAGCTTGCCAATGTCCTTTTCCAGGATTATGCATATACCTGCTCACTATACTAACTGCCTGTGAAATGTCGGGTCTTGTACACACCATTGCATACATCAAGCTACCCACTGCATTAGAATACGGAACTTGCAACATGTATTCTCGTTCCGTATTCATCGAAGGAGATAGTTGTGCAGAAAACTTGAAATGAGAAGCCAACGAGGTACTTACAGGTTTTGTCTGCTCGTTGATGCCAAACTGCTGTAGTACCTTCTTCAAATACTGCTTCTGAGACAAGCTAACTCTATCATAAGCTCTATCTCTCCATATTTTCATGCCGAGAATCTTTTTAGCTTCTCCTAAATCTTTCATCTCAAACTCGAGATTGAGTTGAGTCTTCAATCTTTCAATCTCAACTTTGCTCTTAGATGCTATTAGCATATCATCAACATATAAGAGCAAGTATATGAAAGTTCTTTCTTGTAGCTTCTGAAAATACACGCAATGATCAAATTTACTTCTTGTGTACCTTTGCCCTTTCATGAACTGATCAAATCGCTTGTACCATTGCCTCGGAGATTGCTTTAATCCATAAAGCGACTTTGTCAGTCTGCAAACCCAATTTTCTTTTCTAGCAACCTTGAATCCATCTAGCTGAGTCACATAGATTTTCTCTTCCAAATCACCGTGTAAAAACGCGGTCTTCATATCAAGCTGAACTAGTTCAAGATCATATTGCGCAACTAAGGCTAGCAAAATTCGAATAGACGAATGCCTCACAACTGGAGAAAACACTTCATTGTAGTCTATTCCTTCTTTCTGAGCGTAACCCTTTGCTACCAATCTAACCTTGTATCGAATTTCATTTTTATCAGGAAATCCTTCCTTCTTTGCATATACCCAATTGCCTTCTTTCCCTTAGGTAGTGTCACCAACTCCCAGGTCCTATTTTTATGAAGAGACTGCATTTCTTCATTCATTGCTTACTTCCAATTTACACTATCAGGGTTACTTATTGCTTCTGTGTAAGTAGAAGGAACATCATCATCTGCAATTGGAAGTGCATAGGCCACTATATCATCAAAGCGAGCAGGCTTACGAATCTCTCTTCTTGGCCTCCTATATGCAATTCAATCTTGTTGCTGTAAAGGTTCTTGGGTAGGAACCTCTTCATCATTTGTCCCTTCAATATTAGCTGGATCATCGTTAACCTTTTCAAGTTCCACCTACTGCAAAGTACTGCTGGTTTTGTCATTCTTTTGTGAATCCTTGTACTTTAACATGGTTGATTCATCAAAAGTCACATCTCTACTGAAAACAATCTTCCTTGTATCAGAACACCAGAGACGGTATCCTTTAACTCCATCAGTTATACCCAAGAATAATGCTTTCTTTGCTCTTGGGTCTAATTTAAATTCTTTTACATGATAATATGCAGTGGAACCAAATACATGTAAATAATTATAATCAGTAGCAGATTTACCAGTCCACATCTCCATAGGAGTTTTTCCATTTATTGCAGCTGATGGCAAACGGTTAATTAGATGGCACGCATATGTAACTGCCTCAGCCCAAAATTCTTTGCCCAATCCAGCATTGGACAACATACATCGAACTTTCTCCAGTATAGTTTGATTCATGCGTTCTGCCACCCCATTCTGTTGTGGTGTATCCCGAACAGTGAAGTGTCGCACAATGCCCTCATCTTGACATACTTGTAGAAATGGATCATTTTTGTACTCAGTGTCATTATCTGATCGAAGTCGTTTGACCTTTCGACCAGTCTGAGTCTCCACCATCTTTTTCCATTTCAGAAATGCATCCAAAACTTCATTTTTTCTTTTCATTAGATACACCCATACTTTTCTTGAATAATCATCAACAAAAGTAACAAAATAGTGCGTACCTCCCAAAGAAGCCACTTTGGTAGGTCCCCACACATCACTGTGAACGTAGTCCAGAATTCTTTTCGTATTGTGAATTGTTGGACCAAATTTTACCCTCTTCTGCTTGCCCAAAACACAATGTTCACAGAATTCTATTTTGCAAGAATTTGCACCTTTCAACAAGCCTTGCTTCGCCAATGTCTATAAAGCTTTTTCACCAGCATATCCCAATCGCATATGCCATAATCTGGTAGCCTCTGAATCTACATCATTTGTAGAAACTGTTGATGTTGATCCAATAACTGTACTTCCATTTAAAAAGTACAAGTTATTTCTTCTTGTGCCTTTCATCACCGTTAATTGCCCAGCTACTACTTTTAGGGCCCTTAATGAGATGAGATTTTTCTTCAGGCTAGGTACATAGCGAACATCTATCAAGACTTGGATTGATCCGTCGTGATTCTTCAAATGGACTGTACCCACTCCCATTTTCTTACAAGCACTATCATTGTCCATAAGAACAATTCCACCTTCTAACTCTTTAATACTAGAAAACCAGTCCTTATTAGGACACATATGGTAAGTAAATCCTGAATCCAAAAATCCACTCATCCGTTTGACATGCCATGCCATGCCAACCAAGCTAAAGTCTGACTCCTCATCATGCTCCGCTACACATACATTAGAAATAGCCTTGCCCTTTTGTAGCTTAGGATAATTTTTTTTCCAATGCTCTTTTTTACGGTAAAAGGCACATTCATCTTTGGCGGGTCTCCCTTTGGACTTTCCCCTTCTACCAGATTTGCTGCTGTGTGAACGACCTCTTACTGTTAAGACTTCTGCAGTTGTATCTCTGTGATCTCTTTTATCTTTCTTTCGAGTCTCAGATCTATACAACGCACTACAGATTGCATCAAATGTGATCGTGTCCTTCCCATAAAGCAATGTGGTGGTAAGATGATCATATTCATCAGGAAGGGAATTTAACAATAATAATGCATTGTCTTCATCTTCAAATTTCTCATCCAAATTTAGCAAGTCTGCTAAAATTTTATTGAATGAGTTCACATGGTCATTCATCGACATACCGGGTGCATACGTGAATTGATAAAGTTTCTTTTTCATATAAAGCCTATTTTCAAGACTTTTCGTTAGAAACTTTTCTTCCAGTGTATCCTATAACTTCTTCGCTGATGTCTCCCTCATGACAAAGTACTTCTGCTCTTTGGCCAAACATAGGCAGATTGTACCACACGCTTGTCTATTGATCTTGGCCCACTCCTTGTCATCCATCTTGTCATGTTTTTCTTCAAGGGCTATATCTAGCTCTTCCTGACATAAGACATCCAGGATCTCACAGTGTCACATACCAAAATTATTGGTACCGTTAAATTTCTCTACTTCAAATTTTGCATTTGTCACAGTAGTCCTTGCTAATGACGATGTTGCTGCCATTTTTCTCCTCAATCCCAACTACTGTATACGTGAACAGTACTATATACGTAAATAGTATCATATACATAAATAGTGCTGTATACGTAAATAATGTCGTAAATGGTCGTATTCCCCAAGTACGAATCTGGCTCTGATACCAATTATTGCGCGGAAGTGTGTGAAAGAGTAAAATTATTGTACTAAAAAACTCACTAAGTTCAATTCCCAGGAAAGAAAAGTGGATCACGAGGATCACTTAAGTACCAAGTCTTTCCTAGCCAGAATATCCCTTTATCGTAATTTAATAACACAATAAATCACTACAATCACACTCACAAAATATGAAAAATAAATAGTAAAGAACACCATAATTTTAACGAGGTTCGGCAAATCTTGCCTACGTCCTCAGGCACTACCAAATATATTTCACTCCAAAATACAAGTGAAACTTTACAAATAGGGAGAGAGAACAATGCCTTAAGTAGAGAATGGAAAATGTGAGATGATTAGAATGAGCAATGGTTAGGCTTATTTATATTTGAGGTTCAATGGCCACCTTGCAAAGTCCCTATACAATTACGGACCAAAAATTGCTATTATTCCATGCCCAACACTAAATAAATATTTGGTGCCCATAACTTTGACCTTTCCAAGGTATGAGTAGGTATGGGAAAGGTATGGGCAAGGTATGGGCAAGGAATGGGTATATTCTAATAATCTCCACCTTGAAGATTTGATTAGGATAATCTTATCTTCACACAATTCTTTCTTTTGCAACATGTTTAAGGTCTTGCCCCATCAAGTAAAAAATTATGTATGATAATAAGTTGAAAAATTGGTAGGGTTTTGGCTTATATTCCTTTTTAATCTTAGTTGTCTCTACCAAATATTCAAGAAATTACATCAGCAATGACCTCGTATCTATAACTAATGGATCAGTTCCTTCTTTCTCAAGGCAATGAAGGTCTCGGGTTAAAATTGTAAAATACCATAAAAGACCAGAATGCTGCCTTCCCTTATGGTTGAATGATGTGAAATTGATCAAGATTATGAGTTTGGGCATGTATTTATCGTCAATTTATTTTATCTTCTATCATTGAATGCTAAGCAAATTAATTAATATCAAAAGAAAGTGAAATGTCCTTGAAAATTAACAACAAACACCATCTAAATTGAGATCTCTCTTGAAGTATTTGTATTTAAAATTTATGTCTCACATATTTGGGCCTGAGGTATAATTCTTATACATACCTCGTTAAAATGGGTTTCAATCACAACCTCACCTATGGGTGACGTCTTGCTATGTTTGGCCCTCGTCAATATATGCCTATTTAACACGTAGAGTGCTTCCAATTCACCTTGTAAAAGATAAATATTGAGCCTCATCATCATATAAAAAACACATCGAACTTCATCAAGTTGACACAGTTTAATCACATATGGATTGCTAAATCCATCATGTTCATCATCGCCTTCTTAAAGAGTTGATTATGACAAGTATCAAAGTTTAAGTGCAATCAATCTTGTTTATAAATATCTTCTCATAATCTTAAGAAAGCTCTTTTTTCTTTCAACCTTTTCTTATGCACTTATCTATCCCATCTAACCTCCACCTCAAGTAGCTCTTTGCACACTTCATCTCCCTTCTTTTTTTGTCATTTTATCTTCAACAATATGATTTTTTTTAGCAAAAAAAATTCAAAATACTTATGTGAAAACTTAAAATTTCAAGATATGTAAGATCATTTAACCAACTACAATGAAAGCTCATACATCTCATAAGAGTCCAATTATACTTAGCCTGAAATATGTGTTCTTAAAAGCTCCCACTGCTCCCACTGTGACATTAATGCATATGTAAGTTGTTGAGGGAGAATCGATTCTCTTATTGGGAGAAATCTTTTAAATGTTGTTTTTTGAGTAGCCAACTCGAATTTCAAATACTTGGTATTATTCTCAGGATGTTTGTCCTCAATTTTACTCCCAAAAATTTTTCTTCTGATTCTGAAAAAAACTCAAGCAGGTTCATAGAGTTTTTTAAGGTCTTTTAAAGAATATTTTTTATCATTTTGATTTTAGTGGGGTTTGAACCCAAGCCCTTAAAAGGTTTTAAAGGGCAATGGATGGTGGTGAAATTGTGGCTTGAAAGAAGTCCTTAATCCCCTCTTCCACCACCTTCATTTTCTCGTAGATTTCATCTACTGCTTTTGCTTGAACTTCTCCATCACATGTGACTACTCTAGTCATGGTCTCAAATAACTTCATGCTCCATAGTATTTTTTGTTAAGTCCCCCAATCGGTGGAGATAAGAAAGACTAATTACAAATTTGATTTACCTCTTGTTGAATGACATTTGCCTAGAAGTGGCCTTTAGCTCTGTGAAATGGAGGGTGAGGCAAAAGCTGAGGAGGCTTCTTCTAGGTTTCATCAATGTATTGTAAGATGATAAGGGAGTCGATAATAGGTGTTTGATTGTAAATAGGATTGTAGTTGAGAGAGATTGGCTTTTATTACTTGTATCTTCTTCTATGTATTCGTAGGGTATGCCTTTGATTCTAAGGGCCATTTTCACCCTCTTTGAATATGGATTAACCTCTACCCCATGCAACTTCACCTTGTTTACCTCTTCCATCTCCCACTATATATCCCTTCTATTTCTATCAGATTAATTGATGCTTTTACAACTTATAAGTAGATTTTATGATGGCTTTTATCAGATTGATGACTTTTCATTTTAAAATTTTGAATATTCGAGGTCAGTGAGAGGGATCCATCTGTCCAACATCTTTATTATATTAAGATTTTGTAAATTTCAAATGACTTTCTAATAATAAATTTTATTGGTGATAATTACCTTTTGCCAAATGTAATTTTAGTTACAATTAAAGATGCATAGGTATGGTCGTGTAATCTGTCATATTTTGTTGATATATGCATTTATTTGGAAGATTTTAAATGGAAAGTACAGTGTTTCAAAAGAAAAGTTTTAGCGGAGAGAAATCTAGTAATGATGTTATAACTTAGTGATTCATTTTTTTACGATGGATTGACAATGAATTACTCTTTAAGCGTAAAGTCTCGTCGACGTAATAAACTTTTGAGCTGCATAATCAAAATTTTATACTCATATCTTATTTTCACTTTGTTAATCAATAACCTAGTTGCAAGATAAAATCAACAAACTTTTAGAATTTTATTTAAATATAAATATAAATATATATTTTTAAATAATTATTTTAATATGCAATCATCGAATTGGTTTTTAACCCTTTTCAATACTTAGTGAATTTGTTTTCTAGCAAATAAGTAATGTTTTCGTTAAGTTTCTATTTAGAGAACTTAGTTAATAAAGTAAGCAAATTGGAGTATTTTTTTTACCTTTTAGGCTGATTCGAGCCTAAGGAAAGACTAACTTGCTAGTTGAGAGTGCAGGACCCCAGTTTAAGCCAGGGATTCAGTGGATTGCTCCCTATGTTGCAACACGCAATCCCTATGTTGCAACACACCATTCAGAAAGCCTAAGAAGTATATTGTCGACCATGTTGCGACACAGCCTTCGGTGTCGCAACATAGCTGCGACGAGGCCAGTTAAAATGTCAAGGGTGTTTTTGTCTGCATAGCTCGAGGTAGCCATGTTTAGCCTTCTGTATTAGGTCTAAATGAGTCATCTAACACGACTTCTATAAATTAGAATGCTCAAAACTTAATTGGAAACTTCTTCCATTTTGTTTTAGTTTTAATTCTTAAAATTAGGTTTTGATTTTGTAATCACTTAGTTTCAATTCTCAATTTAGTTCATCAATTGTTCATGTTTTTATTTTAAGATTATGAGTTAATCAACGCTATTACAAATCTTCAAGTTTCTACACTTCAATTATATTCCAAATCGATTTATTTATTCCCTCTTTTGTCTTTTAATCTTGCATCGATGTTTGAATTCAATCTAGGGATTTCTGCAATTTGATTCATGAGTAATCAAAATCTAAGGGAGATTAATGATCGAATGTGGGAATAGTTAACAACTGCTTTTCGGTTACTTGTAATTGGTTCGGGTTGAGGGAGCATAAACCTTAGGGTTGACAACCTTAGAAAGTTATTTAGATAGATGAGGTCGAGATAATAGTCTATTGAGCATCACTTCCCTGTTCTGGTCTGAACTATAAGGTTGAGAGATAAGTAGTTCTTATAGACTAGTTAGGTTAGAGGCGAAGAAGTAATAACTAAGTTAACTACTAGTTGATCGATAGAACCCTGGATCAAGAGTTAGCTATGAACACTAAAGCAAGTTAGTCTTCTATTTATTCTATCAAGAGATTTATAATAATTTTTATTTTTGTTATTTAGTACTTTTTGCGTCTTTTATTCTTATTTAACTTTTCTACATGAATAATCATGCTATGGTTTCAAATAGGTATTGTTTAGACTTATTGATATAGAAATTAATATTGATCTAATCAAGTCTCTTTTGGGTAAAATCTTCAGAATACTTCCTTGTTTCGTTGTAACAATCTATATTAAAACCTGACCCGTATACTTGCGAACACCGCCTAATTCCACATATTTTGTAGCAGTATTCTCACTCTCTGCGTTTGCACGTCCGGAAGCGATCATATACCTAACTTAAAGTACTAATACCCTTGTCAAGGTATCGATATCGTTTTTAAGTTCAATGTTTTAAAAATTCCAAAAAATCACCAATGTACCAATAAACTTGTCTAAGGTATCGATACCTCTGAGCCAAATTGGCAAATACTTGCATTTTAGTACCTATTACATGTCAACTTAACAACCAATTCAAATGGTGCTTAAATGAATACCAAAACTTGCATAAAACCAAACAAAACTCATACCAAAACATTCATTTAACCATTTCTAAAATCAATCAATCCAATATGCCACAATTGCCACCAATTCACTTCAAATCTACTTGTACCATTCCAAGTTAAACAACCATATATGTAACCAAAGTATACTGTCATCTCATCAAACCAATTCACATCAAAAATGGCCATTCAAGATGCCAAAACATATTACCAAACAAACACTAATACATATAGGCAATAACTTTATCAAAGATCAACCATTAACCATGATTCAAATCGAGCTATCATTTCCAAATAAAATCATATTTATAACACCTATGTACATGCCACATAATTGAGTTTAAAACGACCAAAAGACTGCCGAATAATAACAGGATAGTCTGAGCCTCAAGGCGATCCAATCAACACATTCCGCAAACCAACAATCTACAAGGAAAAGGGAAACAACGGGTAAGCATTTTGAATGCTTAGTAAGTCCATATAAAATTTACTTAACTTACCTTGACATTGCAATAATTTAAACAATTGAAACACATTGGTACGAACATGACATCTTTTACAACCTTACAGTTTCATATACATTTCAAAAAATATATCAAATGGGTTAGTTCAAAAACATATCATGAACTTATAAAACAATCATATAGATACATTTAACAATTCAATATAGCATCATGTGTCATACAATTCATATTCAATTTGAAACATACGTAATTCGATTCATGTTCAAATCATTTCAACAATCTCATTATTCATTAGGTTACTGTTTCCATTTCTGTTTTTCACCCGAAGAACTAAAGTAAATTGAACTCAGATACACGGGACTAATTTGCTCTCATGAGCTGACATAATCAGGCTGTTAAGACTAACTTCAGACTAAGGTTGCTCAATCGAGCTAGTTTGATGCTACTAATACTAGCTTCAGAGAATCAACAACAAATGTTGGGTCTCAAGCCATCGTATTAATCCCTAATCGAACACCCATTTTCGTTTTTCGTTTGAACCATTTCCTTTTTTGTTTAAACCCTAATGGCATGCCATTCATATCCTAATTGTTTACTAAGTTCACACGCATATTGTTATCGTTTCCACATCATTTCAAACCTTGTAACATCATCATATACATACCATTCAGTCATATAAACATTTCACATAAATTTCATACATTGTATTCACTTGTAATACTTTATTTCTCAAATTTTATGATTTAGCCCTTTAGATGTCAAAATCACCAAAATTACAATTTATTTAAATAATAGACATTATAATATAATTTAAACATAACATAAAAATAACATAGTAAGTTCTATATGAACTTACATGAAAAAAACAACAGATGAAACATCGAGGACTAATCTGTAATTTTGTCTTTTCCTTGATTTTCCTCTGGTTGGTTTTATTCTTGATCTACACGATAATTTATTTCAATTTATAAATTCCAGTTACCTTATAACATCCTATTATATGCTTATGACATTTCAATTTCACTTTATGAATGTTCCCTAAAGTTTCATATTTTGTTCAATTTAGTCCCCAAAATCGAAATCACCATAACATTCAAATTTGACCCTTTATTTTGAAAATGATCTCAATTCCATCATTCTACAGCCCTTTGTTATCTATATTTACATAAATTTAACATCAATTTTGCAATTTATGCACTTTAGTCTTTATGTTCAAAAATTAACAATTAAACTTTACCCACTAGTCATTTTTCATATCTAAGCTTAAAATCTGACAAATTAACACTAAATTCATCAAGCACTCATAAATGGAGACCTTTGAAAGCTTTAATAATTTTATAAATTGATACACAGACTAACTAAATCGAGCTCTAAAGACCTCAAAAATATAAAAATCACAAGAAAAAGACTTGAAATGTTTATGCTCAAAACCCTATAATTTTTCTATGGTTTCGATGAAACGAGGAAGAATAAATGGTTTTTTTTATTATTTTATTTCCTTTTACACTAAATTAAATTGATATATCTTAATTAATTAAGTTAAACTTTATTTATCTTAATGATGATTAACAATTTTAATGGATAAAAGTTGGCATTCACCACTGTTTGGTGGTTTAGGAAAGGTCCAATTATTCAGTTGATCCTTCAATTAATTAAAATATTATAGTGATTAACTTTTATTGCTGTTACAATTTAGTCTTTATACTATTTAATATTTATGGACTCAAACATCGAAAATGAGGTTTGAAAATTTCGTTTCCAACACTATTGAAAAATTGGTTGTTACACTTTCCTTCTAACAACATATTTGGATTAAGAAAAAAAAAAGGAAAGGTAATTAAAGTGAGGGGAAGGTGATTTTTGTTTCTTTGTTTGAATAAGTTATTTTTATAAAGGGTGAAAAAGTGAAAAAGAATAGAGGAAAGTAAAGGGAATTGAGTATCTTTTACTTTTCTTAACTTTATTCCATTTTTTAATACATCAATTTGGGGAAGATGAGAGAAAAGAAATTTTAAGTACCTTTACAATATTTAAAAATTTATTTTTTAAATTTTATTTTAACAAAAATTATTAGTTTTTTTTTAAATTATTCATTATAAATTCTGATCATATTAATTTTTTTAATACAATATCTAGTATTATTCATTACCTCAACTTATAAATAACTCTTTTTAACACAATTTATTAGAAATATCATTGATTGAATTGAACCGCTCAATTTTAAAAATTATTTCAGTTCATCCATCTCATCCAAAATAGCGATTTTACTATTAAAATATTTTTATTATTTAAATTAAATTCAGGGGATCCCCATTGAAACCCAGCAACCTCAATAGGAATTAAAGTAATATTTATGTGAAGAATGAGATTCTAACTCATGCCTTCTCGGACCAGTACCTGAAACTGGCGCATTACACCAATTCGGCGATATTGACATTTAATGAGCCAATTATTACGTTATATTATATATAACGTAAAATTATAGTTTTGCTGCTAGTAAGCAATGTAATCTCACAAGATCAAACAACCTCCCTAGGTTCATACTCAGAAATGCGTTCTGTTTTGAATAAACAATTTCATACTCATATCTCTTACTCTTCTTGTAAATGTATCTCAACTCTCGCGGCCATTGAAGCCCCATCTATATACAGCGTAGAAAATGATGAAACAAGTCCAACTTTTTCTAGTACTTCTAACTTTGTCATTGATTACAGAAGATCGAGAAACTATACAATTAAAAGCACGAAAATTTTACATGCCCATTTACTCCAAACGTCAAAACTTCAAACCGATATCTTTGTTGCAAATAATTTGCTTGATAGGTACTGCCAATGGGGTTCAATGGAAGAAGCTGTCAAGTTGTTTGATAAAATGCCTGAACCAACCGTAACTTCATGGAATACTCTGATTTCTGGCTTTAATTACAAGAAGTTGTTTGAGAGTTCTTGTTTATGGTTTAGCAAAATGTGGATTTCCGGTTTTGAACCTGATGAGATTAGTTATAGAAATGTGCTTGCGGCTTGTGTTGCTATGCAAAGTATTAGTTTTGGCAAGCAGGTTTATTCAGTTACGATGAAAAATGGGCTTAATTCGAATGGGTATGTTCGTACTGGAATGATTGACTTGTTTGCAAAATGTTGTGCCTTTTGGGATGCTTTGAGGGTGTTTTATGACGTTTCAAGTTGTGAGAATGTGGTCTGTTGGAATGGTATTATATCTGCAGCTGTTAGGAACGAAGAAAATTGGATTGCTTTGGATCTTTTTGTTCAAATGGGAAAGCAGTTTTTGATGCCTAACAGTTTTACCTTCTCAAGTGTTTTGACTGCTTGTGCTGCACTCAAAGAGCTTGAGATTGGAAAAGAAGTTCAGGGGTGGATAATTAAATGTGGTGCAGTAGATGTCTTTGTGGGAACTGCCTTGATCGATTTCTATGTCAAGAGTGGAGACATGGATGAAGCTGTGAATGTATTTTCATGGATGCCTACGCGAAATGTTGTTTCTTGGACTGCTATAATTTCTGGATTTGTGCAGAAGGATGATTATATCAATGCGCTCAAGTTTTTTAAAGAAATGAGATATATGAACTTGGAAGTAAACAACTACACTGCTACTGCTGTGATTTCTGCTTGTGCTAAACTAAACATGATTGAAGAGGCAACACAAATCCATTCATGGATTATAAAGAGTGGATTTTGTATGGATTCGGTAATACAAGTTGCTTTGGTAAATATGTACTCAAAAATAGGAGTCATTGGTATGGCTGAAATAGTGTTCAAAGAGATGGAAAGCATAAGGAGTTCCGCAGATACATTAGCTGTGTTGATTTCTTCTTTTGCTCAGAAACAGAGTTCTCAATATGTAATTGAATTGTTAAGGAGAATGTTAAAAGAGGGTGTGAGACCGGATAGGTTTTGTACGTCTAGTGTCTTTAGTGTGATAGAATGTCTAAAACTAGGGAGGCAGATGCACTGTTACACTCTTAAAACTGGGTTGATCTTTGATCTTTCCGTTGAGACTTCTCTTTTCACAATGTACTCCAAATGCGGTAGTTTAGAAGAATCATTAAAAGTATTTCAGAGTATGCCTGTCCACGACAATATTTCATGGGCTTCAATGATTGCTGGGTTTACAGAACATGGCTATGCAGAACGTGCTGTTCAAATGTTCAAAGACATGCAGTCTGAAGACAAACCTGATCAAATGACTCTAAGTGCAACTCTTTCTGCATGCTCTTCTCTTTCTTGTCTGCGTAAAGGCAAAGAAATTCATGGCTATGCAATCCGTGCAGGTCTTGGCAATGAAGCAGTTATTTGTAGCACACTTATAACTGTATACTCAAAATGCAAAGCACTACAATTAGCAAGAAAGGTATTTGACATGCTTGTCCAAAAAGATCTTGTATCATATTCATCCTTGATTTCTGGGTATGCTCAAAGTGGTTTAGTTCAAGAGGCACTGTCGCTTTTTTGTGCAATGATGAACTCTAATTTGGCCATAAACTCTTACACACTTTCATCCATCCTTAGGGCTTGTGCACTTCCAAACAAATCAGGCATTGGGAATCAACTGCATGCACTTGTCATAAAAGTGGGCTTAGATTCAGAAGTTTCTGTTGGAAGTTCACTTGTTATGATGTATTCTGAATGTGGGAGCATTAAAGATTGTGAAACTGCATTCAACGAGATAGATAAACCTGATTTGGTAGGTTGGACAGCTATGATCTCAAGCTACGCTCAGCATGGAAAAGGTTTAGGGGCCCTAAGAATCTATGAGGTCATGAAGAAACAAGGAATCAACCCTGACCCTATAACTTTCGTTAAGGTTTTATGTGCCTGTAGTCATAGTGGGCTGATTGAAGAAGGTCACTACCATCTCAACTCAATGGCCAAAGACTATGGGATTCAACCTAATTGTCGTCACTATGCCTCCATGGTTGATATTCTTGGTCGGTCTGGGAAATTGAAAGAAGCTGAAAAGTTTATAAACAACATGCCTATTGAGCCTGATGCCTTCATTTGGGGAACACTACTGGCTGCATGTAAAGTACATGGAGATGTTGAACTTGGAAGGCTCGCAGCCAAAAAGGTTATTGAGTTAGAACCAAGTGCTGCAGGAGCTTATGTTTCCTTATCTAATATCTGTGCTGACATGGGTGAGTGGGAAGGAGCCCTAGAGATCAGAAGCCTGATGGAGGGAAGCGGGGCGAGGAAGGAACCTGGTTGGAGTTCTATGTGAATTATCTGACTTCAGTATTCATTGTTCTTCAGCTAGTTGCTTGGAAATCTGTACCCAAAGATGCACATCAATTTCTGAAAGGGGGGTAAAATTTGTGAAAATATTCAGGCCCTATAGTGAAATTTGATGTGGCAGATTGCACTTTTTCATCCTGATAATGACATGTTAAAGACGATAGCTCTTGATTCTAACCATCCTTTCTCAAAGGAGCTTGTAAATGTTGGAGCTAACGATGCAATATCTGCAACAGCACATGCTAAGCTGTTGGGAGCAAAACTTATGTCTTCAACTTCAAGGGTAGAAACTCGTTACTATCTAGTTATTTACTTCTTTTCTATCTACACTGCATATAGCTATTTGGTCTAAGGAATCAACCGAACACCAAATATTATTAGGATGGTATTTTATATTTTAATTTTTTATATAAATTTATAAAAACCAATTTAAACCCATAATAATAAATTAAATATATATACTTATCATTTTAATCGAAGTTTATTTATTTATTTATTACATTAATTTTTTATAAATATTTTCCTTACATTTTTTCATTCACATCATCGGTATACCATAATTTAGCCTGTATATTTTATAATCTTTAATTGAGTTGCTGTCTAGAGTAAATTGAGCACCAACTCAATTAAAAATATTTTTATCTTTTTTATCTTTTATTTATATAAAATCAATAAAAACCATTAATGAGATTTGGTATAAAACATTACAATTTTTAATTTTTTTTAACTTAACCGTTTAAACAAAGTGGGATATGAAGTTTTAATGAAAATATTTTTAATTTTTTTTCACGAATCTGTTGTAATTTAATTTATATTACATCATTATAATCATCTAAAAGTTAATGATTTTGGTGCAAAACAAAAAATTAAATAAAAATTCTAAGGCTGGCTCCTACGTCAGAAAAATATATGATTGTATTGTTTTAGTATGTTAACCTCTTCTCTTCCAATTTATTGTTTTAGAAGGGTGTTTGAAAATTCAAATAAAAAATTCATTATTTCAGAATTTACATAAACTGAAATTAATTTTTACTATTAAATTAGGATTTAATTGAAGACTGAATGTTATTTAAACTATTTAGACTTGAATGCAAATGTTACGTAAAAATCTTGGAATGTCGTATTATTTATGTCGTATTATTGTCAAACCGTATCTATCATGGAGTCTTTTAAGCAAAATGGGAAAGCAATATAAAGACTTAAACAGCACTTCGTGTATGGCTAGTTCTCATTTCAATAAGTTCCAAGGTATTGGTTATTTCCTTTCCATTTATTATTAAAGGGTTTTCTATAGTAAGGGATGCTTGAAGAGATTGGCAGAGTAACTTTTAACCTATAAAAACACATAATTGATGATTGCAATGACATTTTACTACGTTTATAATAAAAACATATCTTTATAAATTTGTGATTCAAAACAGTATACAATCCTCTATGAAAATTATGATATTACCCACTCTGAAGCTTTTTTAGCAGCTTTTTATCTCTAACTCCATCATGAAGAAGATCATATGCATAATAAGTTATATGACCCTTTTTCAACAAATCTTCTACAACTATCTTAGGAGCTGCAATTTCCTTCTTATTTGACTCGAAAATGGTGTTCACGATCTCAGGAACAATGTCCTTTTTCACCATAAGGTGGATGAGACCAACTGCATTATTAACCCTATTCTCTACGCAAAGACAGTTTATAACCCGTCCGAATGTTGTTAACGATGGAATGAACCCTTTTGTAACTTTTTCCAGAAGGAAATCATAACCTGAATCAACTCTTCCCGTTTTGCAGAAGCCATCAATCATGACACGATACGTATAACTGTCGGGGGTATAACCATTTTCACCCATTTCATGGAAAAGCTTTTCAGCCATATTGATCTTTAGCTTCTCAGAAAAAGCATTGATCATAATATTGTACGTCGCCGTTGTATGACAAACCTTGTATCTTTGTCCCATTCTTCTAAACAGTTGATATGCTCCATCCAGGTCTCCGTTATCACAAAATCCATGGATCAGCGTGCCAAAACTAACGATATCTGGAGAAAGACCCTTCTTTTCTATTTCCTCGAGCAAGTCCATTGCTTCGTTAACTTTTCGAGCTTTACAGAGGCTCTCAACAAGTATATTGTATGTGATTACATTGGGAATGCACCCTTTCTCCATCATGGTTTTAAAAGTTTCCATGACATCTTCGGACTTCGAAGTTTTACAGAGGCCATTCAGCACAGAGTTATATGTTATCACATCAGGAATAACATCATAGTTCCACATTTGATTTAAAATCTCAACTGCATTTTCCACTTTCAACTGCTTACAGTATCCATCGATCAAAGTATTAAATGTAAAAATATCCGGAAGGTAACCTTTCGCAATAGCATCATTCAGTAAATTGTTAGCATCAGAGACACACCCCATCTTGCATAATCCATTTATAACTATATTGTAAGTCCATATGTTGGGACTGCAACCATTTTCCGACATCTCATTCATCAGCTGCAAGGCTTGCAAAATCAGCCCCTGCAAAGACAACCCTTTGATAAGAGTGTTATACATAATAATATTAGGTTTTAATCCTTTCCCCAAAGCCTCATTAAATACAGCCACAGCACGGTCTGTCTCACCATGCTGGCATAAACCGTTAATTAAGGAACAATAAGTGAATTCATCGGGAATAAAACCCTTGAAAACTGCATCGTTGAGAATCTTATCTGCATTTTGTATTATGCCCAATTTGCAATATCCATCAATGACAGCATTGTAGGTAAAACCATCTGGCTCCAAACCTTCATTCACCATTTTATGCAAAAATATTTCAGCTTCTACAACCTTGGCGCTCTTACACAAGCCACATATTAAGGTATTGTATGTAACAACATCTGGTTTCAGACCTTCCTTAGCCACACCATTCAAAAAACTAACGGCCTCATTTAGTGCACCTTTTCTGCAAAGCCCTTGGATAAAGATATTGACTGTAAACAAATTTGGAGACACTCCCCTCTTCATGACCTTGTTAAGCAGCTTTTCGCTTTCTCGAACATTCCCCTTCTTGCAAAGAATGTGTATAAGTTTATTAAAAGCAGTGATATTTGGAGCAATTCCGAGCTTAAGCATCTCATCAAACAACTCATATGCCTCAATGTGATGGTTCTCTTCAAAAAACCCTCCTACTACAGTACAATAAGCTGCTGCATTTATCTCACATCCAAGCATAGGCATGTTTCTAAGAAGCCTTAAAGCAGCATGAGGCCTCTTTGTCCTACAAAATGACTTTATCCTAATCGTAAAAGTGTACACGTCGGGGACGATCCCTTTATCTCTCATTCTCATATACACCTTGTGCGCTTGATTGAAATATCCATATTCAACCAAAATATTCATGATTGCATTATATGATAAAACTGTTGGCTCGCAATTATAAAAATCCATCCTTTCAAACACAGCGATGGCTTCCTGAACTTTCTGTTTGCGTCCATAATTTCTCATGCACCCGATATAAACTCCTTCAAGCAGACTGCTGTCGACATTCAGTCTCATCTCTAGCAGTACCTTCTCCATAGCCTCAAATTCCCCATGAAACCCAAGCTTGTCAATCATGCACTTATAGGTTAACAAAGTATGCTTGAATCCATCTTCTTTCTTTACTGCATTGAACATTTGAAGCGCTTTGAGCGGATCCCTTTGGTGTTTTACAACTGCAGCTACATGTTTAGGAAGCAAAGCAGGACTCATTCCAAAAAGAGAAATCTAACACAATATAATCATATCCAAGCCTATTAAGCCAATTAACATCTGAAGGCGTTCAGCTCTTCTTCTCACATTAAGCTTTGGCTTATCCTAAAACAAGAAAAAAATTACCCAAAAGATATGACCATTAGTTTGTAATTCGAAAAACCCTAGTCCAAAATTAGATACTCTTTTCAGGAATGAAAAGCTCTACACTTCAATGATTAACAGATATAAAAAGGAATCAAATCCTTCAATGCTAAATCTAAGATAATATGGGAAACAAGTAAAGTAAGCAAATGGGTTAAAAAAATTGTCTTCTTTTCTTCCACTTTCTCAGGAAACAAATAAAAGCAGCAATGCATTAACTACTCGATATTAGCATAGACAATAAATAAATAAATAAAACTGAAACATAGAATTAAAGAAAGAAAGGATACCAGAAAAAAGTTGCAGCATTTGTAATGCCCGAAAGTAGCCAAGAAGAGATTGAACTCCAATTTGAATTGGCGTGGCTGAAGGTTATTCCAAAGGGAGAAAAGGTAGCGGGAGTTTCAGAATTCAACCCAATCAACGGTTCAGATATCACTATTTGAAGCTTAAACTGGGACCCATCTCGTATACTCAATCGAACGGCAAGCAGGGTAATATAAAGTATCTCCAATTTTCATTCTTTTCAACTGCGCTTTGAAGAGCAGGAGAAAGGGAAAAAAATGGCTATAGTGGAAGGGTGCGTGAAAGTAGAGACGGGTTTGGATTTGGGTTGGGGTTTGGATGGAGAAATCATACCCTCTTAGTGTGAGATGGCTCAGCCCCTACACATGCATGTTACCTTTTAATCGAGTATGGTGAGAATTTTCTTCTTTTGCGCGGTGCCTCTTATGAAGGTTTTAATTGATTTACCATTTAAATTTCAAGTCTTTATGTTAGTTGTCTAAGCAGCCATAGCAAGTATCCTAATGTGTGTTAAAGAATATGACAGCAATGGATTGAAAATACACAAATCACTTAAAATCCAAGTTGAATTAATAATATGTAGATTAGTATTAGAGATCTATATCTTGCTTATTTTTAATGTAACATATATATAAACGGTCACGTAGACGCTATATCATTAAAGTTAACAAATATAAATATTTTCATTTACTTGCTATATCATTAAAGTTAATAACCGAAAATATTTTTATTTATTTAAGGTGATTTTACAATTGTAAAGTTGAAGGTTGAAATAAGCCATTATGTCAAAATGTTTTATAGTTTATAATTATAAAATAGGATATTAACATAGATGTTGAGATGGCCGAGTTGGTCTAAGGCGCCAGATTAAGGTTCTGGTCCGAAAGGGCGTGGGTTCAAATCCCACTCTCAACAATGTTATGCTATTTTTATGTGTTCTTTTCTGTATAGTGGGTTTCTTTGGGCTTTTCTTTGTGAGCAGTATTTGTTTTTCATGGGGGTTCTTTTTTAAATGCGGTTATGAATTAATCGTACTTACAAACTTCGATTCTATTTTGTTGTTGAATTTCGTTAAAGCTTTGATTTTTCATTTGAATTTATGTTTAAAGTTTCTTCAATGAATAGCATTTTGAGCAGGCCATCTTGTTTAATCAAATCCACTCTTTTCACTAATTTTTTCTTAGATCAAGCTAATGGTTTTACTTCATTCTATATGCCCATATGTCAAAGTTTACCAATACTACGATGTAGTATTAAAATTTACTCTAAATTAATTCTAGTTTGTTTTATATTATTTTTTACTTAATTTACATATTAATTATATTGTGAATTTCAAATATTACAATGTCGATGTTAATTATACAAATATAAAAGAATTTATTGTATCTTGTTGTGGGGTATGATACCATTTGAGAGAATGATGCTGAACACAAGCACCATAAATATGTTACAAACTCTTTAATTTGAGACATTTAAGGCTTTTAAATGTGGTTGAGAAGACATTTGTTATTTTTTTAAAAAAATACTTTACATATTAACATCACCTTAGTATAAAAAAAAAATTAGGTTAGATCATACTAGCATGTTGCATGTTTCATAAATTCAATTATATGTGGAATTGAAATGATTCATACTTGAAAAAGTACATGAAAGAAGGAGATCTTGATAATTCTAATGATGCAGATTAAAATTTAAATGATGATGAACTCGATCAAGAACAAACAAAGGACGATAGAAAGCATATGTTAAATATTAAAAAAGGAATAATCTAACAAATCTACTATAGAATAATTAGATAAAATTACATATGATGTTTTTCTTTTTTGTTATTCTCATTAGTACTCATATTATCAATTGTTTTTTTCTTTAAACTAAATAATACTTATGATGATTTGCTTTTAATTATTGTTACTTAATTAAAAATTATTTTATCATATTAATAATTCTTATAGTAATTAATATTTTAAAAGTATAAATGATGTAAATGTGTAATTATAATTTGTACTATCATGATATAGGGAATTACGGTGTAATTAGAACATGCCTAGAGAATTATAATTATTTGTAATTAGAACAAAATATACTCTATACTATCCAAACGAACTCTAAATATTATTAAATATTTTAATATAAAAAACAGAAATATTTTCAAAATGATATCATTTATAATATTTTAGTCCTTAAATTAATGTCTGATTAATTGATGAGTAAACAAAATAATAACGATAACTAGATTTGGAGCCTGTGACTTTTTCTAAACGTAATTTAATAAAATGAAAAGTTTGAGTAAATCTAGTGATCCAAAACACAAATTACCCTTTTCCTTCGATCGGACAAAAATAATAGTGATATAGGGGACACGTGTCATTTTGTTAGGTGTCCATATCTACAGTAAAAACATGTATCTTGTTTTTAAAAAGCTATCAAGAAATAGTCGTAGAATGAAAAATAGTCGTAGAATGAAAAATGAAACTAGATGTAGTGAGCAAAAAGGTGATGAATTGTCATTCAATGCCCCAAGCAAGTAGGACCTCTTAAGAAGCCAAGTGACCTCCACTTCTTCCTGGATCATAGCCAAACTTCTCTCCTTAAATTAGTTTTGGGATTACCAGTTTCGAAATACTTCAAATTCAATCCATCAAGTTTATCCCAGTTGTTTGAGATGATGGACGGTGAGAAAAGGAAAAACACCAGTCTCGGTGACGTCTCCTTTTCTTCTTACCATACCACCGCAGAAGAGATCTTTGTTCATAACTTTGCAGAACCTGGGAATAGGATTAATCATCCCCAGGTTGCCATCGGACGACTAGAAAGGAATAAGACCCAAGTTGGTGAAATCAGTGTATTTGGAGCTGAAAATTACTTCAATATGAAACTCGATGATGGTGATGATGATCTGCTGCATCCGGTGGGTCCACGCCGCTGGCCTGGGACACCCACTGCCAGTTCCGAAGCAAGTTGGAGTAGCCAAAGCGTTTTGCTACCAAGTTTCACGGGGAATCGATCCGTAAACAAACCAAAAAGGGTTGATGGAAGGAGCTTCTTTTTCTCTAATCTTAGCTGCACCGGGTCTTGCTCCGATGGGAAATCTGTTTACGTCAATCAGAATGTTGATCATGGAAGGGTTCATGCAAAACAGGTGAGAAGGAAACTGATGGAAGCCAAAGATAAGTTTGATCAGATGAGTGCCGGTTCTAACAGAGAAGTGTGTTTCCGATCGCCGGTTCTGAAACTCAAAAGACAAATGGATGATCCACGAAATTCCCTCGAAGTATTCGGATCCACTGCGATGAAGAAAGGGGACATAACCAAGAACCTTGAAAGGAAACTGTCCATGTTAACTTGGGATGCCATCCCAAATGCCCCGACCATTTCATCTGTTTCGAGAAGTAGCCAAGCAGGCGATGATGTCGAAAGCGATTGCAGTTCAGATCTCTTTGAGATTGATAACATATGCGGCGATGGTCCAGCCGCGTTGTTCGCAAGGCCAAGGCCAGGGCATGCCTCGGATGGCATGTCTAGCTGCATGACACCACCGTATGCACCGAGCGGGACCAGCGTTGAATGGAGCGTCGTCACCGCCGGTGCAGCGGACTGCTCATTCGTTTCGGATTATGATGTAAAGAAACCAAACGCAGTCGCCACCAAAGTGGCGCAAAGAAGCCGATCAGGCGGGATATTGGGGTGCAAGAGTCACAAAGCAGCCATGGTTGCTGAAACTGCATACACAAGAGACGGAAAAACGAAGAGTCCAAGCAGCATAGTTCCTAAAAAGCTTTTTCCATACTGAGATGGGTAAAGCAATGACGATTAAGGAAGAAGATAGCTGAAATCGTTGCATATGGACATAAATTTTAAGATAGCTGAAATCGTTGCATATGGACATAAATTTTCTTTTAATCATGTAGTTAGTTTGTCAAGAATATTTCACATGTGTTTTGGCTTTTCAAGTACTGATTGTCTCTACAGGAAGTTGAAGTCCATATAGGTTTTGTGTCACTAAAATGCACAACAGCATGGAAACATAAGAGGAGAATGTGAAGGCAAATTGGACCCGAAAAAGAAGGTTAACAGACCTACACTTTGGTCCAATCAGTTTACTTTTTATTCAAGTTGCTTTTTAAGAAGCCATCATCTTTGATCTTTCCCTTCCTTGAAGAGCCTACAACAACAGACCTCATTTGCATTGACATTTTATTCACAACGACATGAAGACACTCAAAAAGTGGGATTATATTTATTTGTTTATTTATGTTGTAAATAAAATCTCTAGTCCCACCTCCCGGTTTTGCCATGTCGTCTTGTCGCTATGTTTGATGAATTACAATTGCAACCCTTCCATTATATGTAGTAGTTGAACCATTTCCTATTAGCTTAAGCTTTCGGTATTGCCTTTGTCACTTAATGTCTTGTTGTTTTCAAACAGTACATTGCTGTTTTAAGCTTTCTTCAGTTTACACAGTGCATTGTTGTTTTCAAGCACTGTTTCTTCACCTGTGTCCAAACATTGAGCTTTCTACTCAGTCTAGTAAGCATGATTGGTTGCTTGGGGTTGGACAATCGAAAACTCTTTACTAGCCAACCAACCCGAAAGGTGGCTAATCCATGCCCATCTTGGTCCAATTCAAATTCAACTGAAAACATTTTATTTAAATTTAACTATAAAAACATACTTTTTAATATTTTATTGTTTTTGAAACAATAAGATTGGGCGATGGGTTGAATCAGACTTCGATTTTTGAAGTTTGACATAAAAATATATTAACAAGTAGACAACGATCCGGCTTGGTCCATGGGGACAAGTGGACCCCACTGCTTTGTTCTCTCATTTTCTGTCTGAGTTGAAATTATAGTAAAATCAACACAATATTCATTCATTCTTAGTTTTTTGGGATATCCTTGGGTCATATCACCCAACAGCCAAACTAAAGATGAACTACATGCTCAGTGGGGTTGCAAACGAAATGGACGCGTATTCATCTCAATTTTTTATTGTTTTTATAGGCTTCATAAATTTAAATTTTACTCTCTCGATTTTTATCTTTAATCTCTTTATTTTTTAAGTTTTAAAATTCAAATTTAATTATTAATATTATTTTTTTTTTAAATTTGTTGAGTGATATTTTGAAATAAAAAAATATTCACTTAGTAATCATATAACTGAAAAATAACGTTATAATAAACATAGACTTAATAAAATAATTTTACCAGTTGGAACTGAATTTTGAAATTTAAAAGAAATTAAATTTCTAAAAATAAGAGTACATAAACCAAATTTCAAATTTATAGAGCATACAAAAAATCATGACATATTTTAACCAATTCGACTCAACTTTCAAATATATATAATTGATATGGTTAGATACTATGAATTTGCTAAATTAAGCAAAACGATGGCAGAGGAATGTTGGGAAGTGGCCAATATAATTCAATTCTTCAACTTAGGCTTCGTTTGTTTGCTAGTAAAATATTTTTCGAAAAATAATTTCTGGAAAATAATTTACTTTTCTGGTGTTTAGATGAATCTCTGTAAAATATTTTCTGTTGTTTGGCAAATTTCCTGAAAATATTTTTCAGAAAAGCTGTTTTTACATATATTAATAAATTTATATATATTAATAAATTTATATTTTAAATTATTTTTACATATATTGCAATGATTTATTTATAAATAAATCAAATTAAATATAGAATAATATTCAATTATTAAGCTAGAATATTAACCGTCATAAATTGAAAACGACCAAAGTCTATTCACACTTTTTCAGATAAACGTCAAACACAAATACTTAAAGAAGAAAAAGAGAAACCCTTATAACATAGGTTTTCCTTGTATACATAATGAAAGTTTATTAGCTAAATATTGATGACCACAAAAACTTTATTGTTCATCAATTTAATTATTTAATAGAGAAATTATTTTTTCTCAGACAAATGTATAATTTGAAGACATTGAAACTAGGAGCTCAAGTCAAAGCTCAAAGCCTTGTATGAATATACAACCAATGACAATGAACCAATTAATATCCTAAGAAAGCTATCCTATATTGGTATAGGCTTCAACTTCATGCCATGTTTATCTGTCATGTATCATGCTGATTGTTTTGGATTAGTTAAACTAATCAATCCTTTCTAGATTAAACATCACCATCTCTTCAAGCCCTAACCGGAAATCGCTTTGAGGAAGACATTGGATATTCTTGATTGCAATATCAGCTTTCTCTTTTGCCAACTCTTGTGCCCTTTCGATTCCCCCGCATTGCTTTACTAGTTCGATTGCTTCGTCAAGGGAACCAGTCTTGCAGAACTCAGATTCAATGATATCTCTAAGTTTGGGCTCCTTTTTGAGTGCAAAAATTACAGGTGATGTGAGGTTGCCTTTTGCCAGATCACTACCAGCTAGTTTCCCCAGCTACTCTGCTGATTGTGTAAAATCCAATATGTCATCAACAACTTGGAATAATAGGCCAAGATTCTTTCCATATTCATACATTTGCTTTGTTACACTACGATGGAAGATAGAAAAAGCACGATCAAACTCTTCGAAACCTAGAATTCCATTATGCTTTGTATCAAACAAGTCAAATATTTGCAGTGAAATCAGAAATATATTGACAACAACTCAAGCAATATTATGCTAATAAGAATTATTCTTTCAACTATGGAGACATTATTAATTAACATTAGATAAAAATACTCGATCAACTTTTCTTTTTTGTTTGTTTCGAATAACGCCAATTGGAACTCCTCTTGTTAAATAGTAATACAAATAAAACTTAAATGCTACAAAGATGAGAGGGAAAGAACCAACTCAAGACGAAGAGTGATCATCAAGCCAAAAGAACTTGACAAAAATAAATAAAAATATATATCAAATATATAACAAAATAGGAACTATGAAAAAACAAAAACCTTGTTAATCAGCCCATCATCTATAACAGCATTGCTTATCTTCTTGAAAAGCTTATAAAGTGCTTCTATTTCACTTACACTAGCTACATGAAGATGAGCAAAAAACAAATTTCAATAGAATGACTCAAGAACTAAAATAACATAGGCAAAGACTGAACAAATGTTAAATCAAGCAAAAACATTGAATTTATCACATCAGCAATATAGAAGAATATTTAAAAAGAAAAGAAAAAATGATAACATATAAATTGTCTCTCTTGCAAGAAGTTTTGTCTCTCTTGCAAAAAGTTCAGGATCAACAAGAACTCTTGATTGCTTGTACAAATCATTATCACATCATTGCAGCACTGAAGCAAATAAGTGCTTTAATCCGTCTACTCACTGCATCATGATATTCTTTTTACATCAATACACTCCATACCTAGGCAACAGCAAAAGAGACCAGAAATCACATTCATGTCATTCTTTCTATACACTCGATCATTCTAAAAGCAAACAACAGGACTAACCTTTTAACCATTTTCTGATTTTGCTGACTGAAGACCAAATATTGGTGTTGGAAACTGATAAATCCAGAGACCTCGAACTCCAAGTGAAATCAGTATCTATCTTATAAAATCAAACCATGATCTTAACCTTTTAACCTACTTGAATTTTCATTTGTCCTAACAGATTTAAAAGCATTCTGTCGAAACCATTTTTTTGGTAAAACGGGGATCGACTTTGGTTTTGAAAATGAAAACGAACATGGGAGTCGCCACCAATCCTTTTTGATGAGGTGTGATCGGGTCACCTCGTAAAAGCAGTTGTTTTTAATAAATGGTTTGATTTATTAAAACAACGATTTTGGTCTGCGAAATTTAAAAAAAATAGGTTCGGGAGTGGGTTATGTGTGAGGAAGGATTAGCACCCTCGTAACGCCCAAAAATTGGTACCTAGTTGATTAATTAGTGTCTTGGTGTCGAAAATTGAAAACTTGAAAGACTTCAAAATACGACCCCTCTTTTTGTAGAAGACTCGAACGTTAAAGACCTTCTCGTCTCGAAGTAATAGAACGTCACATCCAGTAAGTTCGGACACAACGTCTCGAACTTTTGAGAATGAGCTTGCCTTTTACTTAAAAACCGTGTATTTTAACTTTTTTAAAAGGATATTCGATATTTTAGAGTAAACGAGGAAAATCGAAACTCAGTAAGTTAGGGCACGATCTCTCGAACTTCCAAATACCAAATTGCCTTTATTAAAAAAAAATCTTATCCCGAGGTAACAAGATGTCATATCCAGTAAGTTAGGGCACAACACTTCGTATTTCCAAGAATAAGTATTTTATTAAAAACTCGTATTACAATTCAAAAGAATATTCCGTTATTTGGGTTAAATGAGAGAAATCGAAACCCAGTAAGTTAGGGCACGATTTTCTCAAATCTCGAAACATAGAATATCAATTATTTTAAAAGAAAAAATTAAAGTATCAGGTAAGATGTAACACAATTTGATAGTAAAATATAAAATAAATTACGGTACTAACATGCACAACATGATAAATGTGTTTATATAAACGACAATATATGAGATCGAAAATAAAATAAAATAAACTAACAAGGCGAAAATAAAAGGGAAAAATGATAAGTCAATTGAAAATTTGAAACTGAAAAATATTAAACGAATGAGCAAATAGATATTAATAATGAGAATAATATTAATAATGAGCAAATAAATTAAAAAAATGTGTTAATAATGAGAATAATATTAATAATAAGAGAAATTATGAACAATCTAAAGTTTATAATTATAAAAGGGTATGGATAAATAAATAATAAAATGATGGGATAAGATGAAATAAATGTACTTAAAGACATTATGTATATAGATATAAAAAGAAATAATAGAAATGATAATGTAAAATTAATTAATTTAATAATGATAATGACGTATAAGTAAAAACAAAATGAAATAAAATAAAATAAAATAATTATAGTAATGATACTACTACCAATAATAATAATAGTTAAAAAAATAATAATACTAGTAATAGTAATTACAACAATGATAATAGCAATAAAATAAGATGATAATAATAATATTAATAATAATAAAAGTAAAAAAATAAAATAATAATAATAGTAAAAATAATAATAGCAATAATAAGTATATTAATAATAGTAATAATAACAATAATACAAATAATAATATATATATGAATAATAATAGTTAGAAATAAAAAATAATAGAAGTAATAATAATAATGGTATTAGAATAAAATAAATATAAATACAAGTATAATAATAATAATGGTAATAAAAATAAAAATAATAGTAATAATAATACGTTAAGTTATAATAGTAAAATAATAAAAATTATGATAATAAAAATATATTATATAATAATAGTAAAATAATAATAGTAAATATAATAACATTAAACCAATTAATTTAATTAAAACATTGAAAAATAACAAAAAGGGTCTAAATCGAACCTAAAATGAAAGTTCGGGGCCAATTTGAAAATAAATGAAGAAGGAAAGGACCAATTCGAATGTGCAAACAAAACGGAGGGACCAAATCAGGCAATAAACCCTCTCTCTAAAACGCGCAGCACCACATAGGACCAAAATGAAAACCAAAATAAATTACGGGGTAAAATTAGAACTAATAAAAAATTTAATTTCAGAATAATAAAAAAGCGAAAGGACCTAAACAATAAATAACCCCTTTTGTAGAAACACGCGGATCTTAGGCCTGGAGCGGGTTGGGTCCCGGGTTAAGGTTCAAAACGATGCCGTTTTGGCGTCTGAACTTCAAACCCAAAACGACGCCATTTTATGTGGGTATAAAAGCTAAATATTTTTTAAAAAATTCATTCTTCCATCATTCTCTTCAAAAAGACAAAAGGGGGTTTTCTCTTTTCTCTGCAGCAGGCCCTCACCGGCCTTGGTATCCGGCCATCGGCTGTCACGTCGGCCGCCGTTCGCCGTTCGTCGGTGCCGCCGCATGCGGCAGTGGGAAGGCCAGAAGTCAGCCTTTTTCAGCGAGATCGAAAGTAAGTCCTCTTTTTATGCTTCTTTATACACTTTTTATATATGTGTATATCTGTATATATGTATAAACAGATTTGTAAAGGAAGAAAAAAAGAAAATAAAAATGAAATAAAAGAAGATGACCTTTACTTGATTTTTGAACTTTTTTCGATCCCTCTTTCGATCTACTATTTGTTATTTATGTATTTGAATCTTGTTTTTTGTGACTGTATTTTCTTTTTTTGTTGAAAATCTATTGCTTTCTATTGATAAAAAAAAACCCTTTTTACATTGGATTGATAATGGCTTTTATATCCATTTTTCCACTTGATATTGCTAATGATTTATTTCTCTTCTCTGCAGGTGCAAGTGGGGGCAGACTAGGGTGATGGAGTAGGTGGTGGCAGAGGGGATGACGTCGGCGGCATGGCAGAGGCCAAAGACTAGGGGCGGCACACCTAGGGGCTAAGGTTTCTTGGAGGAGTTTAGGATAGTAGGCTAGGGTTAGGTTAGGTTTGGGCTTAGTTTTGGGTTTTTGGGGCAGTTGGGTTAGTTTGTATCTGGGCCAAAATTGGGCCTCAACACATCCCATAAGTGCTTTCCCTTCCTTATTTTTTGTGCATGGAGGAGTACATAAAGAATTAACTTCTCCATGTCTATTTCTGATACATGGGAGATTAACAAAATACAATCAGGCAAAGCACACAACACTATTAATCACGAATCAAGAAACGCAAAGCAGAGGATAAAAATAAGTAATACTACCAAACAAAGAATTAGCCATTTCATCCATTTTACAAAATTAAAGGTAACCACAAATCACCCATCTTTGCTAACATCCATTCCATTCCAACATTGTAGTATAAAACAGACAATCTAATAAAGAGAAATGGTTCAAAATCAAATACCTATAAAATCAAACGCATCAAAAGGCCTAATTCAAACACAAAATATTAACTCTATCACAAATTGAACCTCATCAGGATCCCAGCTAATCCCATGAAAGCAAATCGCTGAAGGGAAATAGACGAAAAAATTGAAGAGAAAAAATCACCAAATTGTTTTGCTTTGGCTGGTAGCTGTGCCAAGGAAGAAGTTGTCCTTGTTCTCGAATCAGCAGTTTTCGCAATTGAAGAAGAACTAGTCCTACCTTTTTTGCTATGCCCTGAGGCATTCCTTTAGCAAGGCTATGCATCTTTCCGCATTCCTTACCTCTGTGTGTGATATGATGTCGATTCGCCGAGCATAATCCCCTCTTCGCAAGAAAAGGGCTAGGCTGCTACTGGTCTTTCTTGAGCATCTTTCTTTGTAAGGATGCCAATTGCTATTGACTCCGCTGCTTGAGAATGCCCGTCTTTCAGGAAGAATTGGGAATACATCAGGGCAGGGGCTTTTTAGATGAGAGTTTCATTTCTCAAAAGACAATGGATAGGGCTTTTTTCTTTTCGTCAACTAAGCTACTGCTGGTTGTTTTTTATACAAAGAGGAATCTTGGGTCGGGGACACAATGAAGGGAAGAGGAAGGAGAAGGAGAAGGAGAAGGAGAAAGCATTTAGCAAGTTGGATGTGAAAAGGAGAAACTTGTCTTAGAGAAATAAAAAGGGTAAACTTTATTTTCCCGTGTCTTGTAAATTGTTTTACCGTGGAAATTTTTTTCTGCCAACCAAACATCAGAAAAGGCTGAAAAGCTTTTACAAGTAAACAAACTGAGCCTGAGTAATTTTTTTTCAATTTGGTCCTTAAATTTAGATTTATTAAAGTGTGATGACGTGATACTCTAAAATTGTACTATATCATCATCTGAAAATTTAATAAAAATCTTAAAATGTCACGCCATCATATCTTAATAAAATATAAATTCAAAGACTAAATTGAGAAAAGTTACTAATTTTTGAAACTAATGTAAAAAAAAGAAAAGAAACTAGTGAAGTGATTAAATATTACTTTTATCTCAAATTGAAATTACTAGAAGCTGAAATGCTAATAGTTGGCATTGGACCACTTAGAGCTCAACCATTTATGGTTGAGACTTGAGAACTAGCTCATCCACTATTTTAATAATTTAGTATTATTGAGCCGTCAGGTATGAGAGGTATCAACACTACACAGATAACACTGACTGAATTTTCAATTTTCAATCGAATAGCTTTTATAACATTTAAAGATTAGATATAGATAATAATTATAAAAAAAAACAACCATCAAATTACAAAAAAATTATTTATATTAATATTAAAATGCATAAAATATCAAATTAGATTTTATATTTAATCGAAAAAAGGCAAAAAAGAGTTGAGAAATTGCCCAGTACAGTAGTTGTGGAGCTGGGAAGGGTATTGTGGGGGGAGCAAGCAGAACATGATACAATAGACTACATAGTTGATGAATGTCTTCAACTGAAAACACATAAAAGAAGTTTATGTGAACCATAAAGATTGACCCCCACCACCTGTTCCTCTTAAACCTATTTATTATTATTATTATTATTATTATCATACCAAAATAAATAAAGGATTTTAAAAAAAAATTTGATTACAAGTTATATGCTGACTTTTTAATAGAAATGCTAAACCTGACTTTTTTTTAATTTCCACATCATTAGTTGTCATTTAGATAATAATAACACAACAAACTTTTCACTCGTTATTCCAGCTAAATATGGTTTGTCTCTCTACTTTGGTGGAATAGGCTGATGGTCATTGTCCTTAGTCTCTTCTATCTCTTTACCCTTTCAGCTTCGACATCGTGGTTCGCACTTGGGCTAATCACACTCAGAACAAGCCCCACTGCAACCCTGACCGCAACACTCCCTAGTCTCACCTCCTGACCAGCCAGGCAGTTTACCCAAAACTAAATTACGTATTTTCTAGGTAGATTTTAAATGCAAATTGGACCTTTGGAACTAAAATTCAGCGGAACCCATGATGAGGTGCTGCTTTGGGCTTGTGATTCTGTAATTTCCTTTTGCGAGGAAGAAATGGCTTAATATTTACTTTAGCCCTTAACCCATACTCATTTTTCGTTTCGTTATCTAAATTTTCCCTCTCATAATGAAACCATTATTTTGTAGCACAATGTAGCAAAATGTATGACACATTGCATGTCACCTTTTATTTTTTAATATTATGTGTATTACATTTATTTAAAATTTAAAAAAAAACATATTATATATAACTTTTAAATAATTCAAAATTTCATTTTTTAAATAAAATTTTAAAATACATAAATGTAAATTTTAAAATTTTAAAATAATATACAAAAATACAAAATTTTATGAAAAAAATAAAAAAATAAGTACAATTTGGAAAATTAAAAAAAACCCTCAAAAATTTTAAATATATATTTTTAGCAAAACACCCAAAATATATCAAAAGTTATAAAAAAATTAAACACAATAAAAATGATAATGATAATGTTCACACTTTGCCATTTTTATGGGTTTTCTAAAATTATTTATTTTTCTTTCTTCAAGTTCTCAAGTTTTAACTTCAAATCAAAATTTTCTTTTTCAAATGTAGCACATGTAAATTTGAAAGCCTTTATATCATTTTTCAAATTTTTATTTACACTTTCAAAATTGTATTTAGTTTTTAAAAGAATATCATTTTCTACTTTGAGCTTAGAAATTATTTTCTTATATTTAAAATTTATGGTCTCAAATTTCAAAGCTAACTCATCAAAAGCATCTTACAACGCATGTAAACTTGTATATTCTTATGGTTTGTTGAATGAAATTGTCATTTTAATAGGTTATAAGAAAGTAACATGAATTGATATGTTAAGTTACATATAGCATATAATATTCATGTTATAAATATTTGCTCACTTCGTTGGTGTTTTTAGTGTCATGTTCTAGCCAAGTTAGGCCAAACTAAGGTAGCTTTTAGGCCAAACTAAGGTAGCTTTAATTCTTATTGTAAAAACAAGGTAAGCATAGGATTTCCTATTTGGACTTACTAAGTATCCTAAATACTTACTCTCGTTGTTTTCTTCCTTGTAGATTGTCACCTTACGAAATTTGTTGAGTCGGATCAATAAAGAAGCATACACTATCAAAAGACAGTAGATTGGTGTCTTGTAACATTCCCACTTAAAAAAAAAAGAAGAAGAAGAGAAGATGAATATTTATGGTTGAAGTCCTTGAATAAGTGATCTATAAATAAATAGTAGTATAAGAAATTGTTATAGTTTTTAGAGAAAACCGCCAAACATGAAACACAGAGGATTATTAGTAGGAGTATAGGGTTAAGTTAAAAATTTAGTATCGAGTTCAGGGACTAAATTGAATAAGTTAGAAAAGTATAGAGACTAAAGTGCAATTATCCTATTTTTATTTTGATGGAAAGGACTTAATGGTAATTTTTCCATTACTTAAAAATCAATGGTTTCATGATGGCTTTTAAATGATTTTTTTAATTAAGTAATAATATTTTATCAATTAATATTATAATACATAAAAAAGAGAAAAAGAGAAAAAGATATTATCTTTCTCATCTTTCTTTCTTTTTCACGTCAAAATAAGGCAGGTTTCCAAGTCCATGCCCAAGTACTTATTACTTCTTGGGTTGTAATTGCTATCTTATTAGGTTCCGCCGTTATCGCTGTTCGGAAGCCACAAACCATTCCAACCGCCGGTCAAAATTTCTTCAAATATGTTCTTGAATTCATTCGAGACGTAAGCAAAACTCAGATTGGAGAATAATATGGTCCATGGGTTCCCTTTATTAGAACTATGTTTCTATTTATTTTTGTTTCTAACTGGTCGGGTGCTTTGTTACCTTGGAAAATCATGCAATTATCTCATGAAGAGTTAGCCACACCTACAAATGATATAAATACTACTGTTGCTTTAGCTTTACTCACATTAGTAGCATATTCTATGCAGGTCTTTCAAAATAAGGATTGGGGTATTTCAGTGGGAAAGAAAGAAAAAAAAATTCTTCCATCATTTTCCTTCAAATTCAAGTGTAAGATATGGTTTTTCTTCAAATATTTTTTAGACTTTGAATCTTTGAAGCTTGCTTTACATATATATACCATTAGTTTTTTATTTTATCAAGTATTTTGGAAGTTGCCATTAAAGGACATTGATGGAAGCTTAGAAAACTTAAGTGAAATAGATAAATTTTTGGCTAGGAAATTATTAGAAGATGTGTTCTAACTTTTTAGAAGTGTGAAAAAGAAACAAAAATTCATAAAAAGTTTATTTGGTATATTTGGTCATGTTAAAGAGGAAGTAGAGAACATTGGCCACTTTGTGTAATATTGGTGCTAAATGATAGCTTGTGAAGCAGTGAGTACTCTAGTGAAGACGAAATTGAAAACGGATAATCGAGTTGAAAGATATTCGAATTTCAGGCTAGAAAACTTAAGTTGTCAATATGAATAATCATGCATATTTAAGTTTGTTTTTATTAGTTTTAATTTTATAATGGATAAATGATGTTGTTTTGTATTGAATTGCTCCTATTGTAGTTAATAACGAAGCAAACATCTTGAAGGAGAAAGGCAAAAAAAAAAAGGGAGTAAAGCGATTAAAACTTCGATTTGTGCTAATATCTTATTTTCATTACATAAAGCTTTAGAATATTTAATTTAATATAACTAGTTATATTTATTTTATTTTATTTTTATGAGTTTTGGATGAGCTTGAATAATTTAGTTAATATTTATAAAATTATGTTTATAAAATTATGTTTCGAGATGACTACTATGTTTTTCATAAGACTAAATTAGCGAATTCATGGTTATGATTTGGATCTGAGTATTATGATTTTAGATGATTGAATAAGAAAATATTTAATATGTTTCAAAGGCCTATTTTACATTAGACGATATGTGGTTTGAATATGAAACAGAATTGAAATGAGAATTATATGAAACAGAATTGAAATGGATCATGAAATTTGGTTTTTACCCCGTTTCACTAAATTAAACTAAATCAGATATAGTTGGTATGCCATAGAGTCTTTATGTCAAAGAATTTAGATCTCCTCAATTCCCAGAGGGTCGAGGGAGAAAAGGCCAAGTCGGTCAGTTGTTATTATTGTTAGCCCTAATTCCCAGAGGGTCGTGGACTACTCTGATAGCCATCGTTGCCGAACAACTTGGGGTGGCGGATTCGTGTATCTAGTTATGAGTCTAAACTTTAGTACGGGGTCTAAATTGAAAGAAAAGCAAAAACAAAACTTGAATTTATTTGAATTTCCATATTGTGCAAATTAAATTAATTACATGATTTTGAATTTAATTAAAAAGCTTATTTTCTTTATTCAATTTGTCAATATCAAAATATTAAAGTTTATTAATATTAGAATTTTCCTTTATTGTGATGTTATTAATGATATTTATAATCATGTTTTAGTTTATGTCTATTAATTAATTTGTGTCCAATGATTTCTATGATATTAGCACCACTAAGCATAAAAATTGCTCAGCATACGGTTTGTTTATTTTTCTGTGTGCAGGTAGTTAGATTTGTTAGATCGTTCCAGCAACATCTGAAGAAACGAAGTTCAGCTAAAACAATGTTGGTGAACAGTTTACTTTATAGTTGATGTAAATGGCATGTACCTGGGCTTATAAATATATAATATTATATCGTAAACTGAATTTAAATATTTTCATTATGTTTTCTTAGTTAGTATTTTATAACTAATGTTTTGATAAAATAGCAAAGCATAGAAATCTAGCTTACTGATATTGTCGAAACCATTTTTTGAAAACGCGGGGTCGACTTTACATTTTGAAAGGAAAACGAAAATTGGGAGTCACCACTAATCTTTTTTGTTTAGGTGTGATCGGATCACCTAGAAATTTGGTCATTTTAATAAAATATTTTTATTTACTAAAACAACGATTTTGGTCTACGAAATTTTGAGAAAATGAGTTCGGGAGTAGGTTACGTACGAGGAAGGATTAGCACCCTCGTAACGCCCAAAATTGGTACCTAATTGATTAATTAATGTTTTGATGTCGAAAGTTGAAAAGATTTTAAAATAAATTTTAAAACACGATCCCTTTTTTATACATGTTTAGATAACTTGAAGTGAATATTGAGATTCTCTTATTTCGAAGAAATAAAATATCATATCCAGCACGTAGGACACAACATTTCAAACCTTCGATATCAAAATCGTCTCATAATTCCCAAAATTTATGCATTGAAAATTTAAAAAGGATATTCGGTCGTTCGGTCAAACGATAAATCGAAACCCAACACTTAGGGCACAATTTCTCGAAATTTCCAAACACGAAATATTGCCTTGTCTAAAAAGTATTGAATAAAAATGCAATAGTATGAAACGATTAAGATTCTCTTATTTTGAAGAAATAAAATACCACATCCTGCACGTAGGACATGATATTTCAAACCTTCGATACCAAAATCATCTCATGATTTTCAAAACTTATGCGTTGAAATTTTAAAAAGGATATTCGGTTGTTTGGCCAAATGATAAATCGAAACCCAACACGTAGGGCACAATTTTCTCCAATTTCCAAACAAGAGATATTGCCTTGTTTAAAGAATCTTTTTTTATGAATTTAGGGTGAAAATTAATGCGACATTTAAAATGATATATAATATGAGACACAATGCTATGATGACAAAGACCAAATTACAAAGGTAGATATAATATTGGTAAACAAATCTCGATCAATGAGTAAAGCAATAAAATAGGGATATATGATGTAAAAATCAACAAACATAACGTAAAATGTTTAAAAATGAATGGGACAATGAAACCATGTACAAAAAAGAAAGCAAATGATGAACAAAAGCATGAGTAAATACTAATAGTAAGAAAGTATACGAATCAACAATCATTTATATAGAAAACATTAACCTTGCGAACTTTGATATACATACATAAAGTATATAAAATAAATAAATAAATAAAGTATATATACGTAATATTAAGTAGGAGATCTTTTAAAATATGAAAAATAATAAAATATCAAAGACGAGATAATAATAAGAGTAATGATATATATAAAGATAATAATAATAAAATAAATTGTTTAAAAAATAATAATATTAACTCGTTTAATATAATAATAATAACTTATATGTAAATATAAAAAAGGAAAATAATATAATAATAATAATAATAGTAGTAATACGATAGTGATAATAATAATAACAAAATAGAAATAATAATAATAATAATAATAATAATAACCTAAACTTTGAAACATGCGAAATGTACGTATGAAGAAACAAATAAATAATCCTTAAAATAAATAATAATGAAAGTAGTAACGATGAGGTAAATAAATAAAGGGGCTAGTTATAAATAAGAATTAAATAAATAAACGGAATAAATAAAAAATTAAAAGTTTCAAATAAAAAACTTGAAAATGAGCAACCTAAAAAAATCAAATGGACGAATAAAATGATAATAATAATAATAATAATAATAATATTGAAAGGACTAGTTTGAAAGCCAAACAGGATTTTAGGGTAAAAATAGCAATAAAATAAAGCCAAAGGATTGAATTGTGATGCGCTAAAACTATGAAGGACTAAAGGGGATAATATCCCTAGTCCTTATGGTTTGCATTTCGGCTCACAAGGCCCTGGGTTAAATTAAAAATGAAATAAAATTAAAGAGGTGAATTTAAAGAAAATAAAAAGGGAAGTGGGATTAGATTGAAAACCCAGAAAAGCGAGAGGGTCAGGGGCGTAAGTAGCCCAATCTCTGAAAACACGCGGATCCTTTAACTGGGTCGGGTCATATGCGGGTTGAAGGGGCTGAAACGATGTCGTTTAGACGTCTAAATTTTGGCCCCTAAACGGTGCCGTTTCATCACCATTACTTAAGTTAAATTTTTTAAAAAAATTCATTTCATCAGACCCTTTTTAAAGAAAAACCAAAGAACCCCCTCCCCCTTTTCTCAACTATCTGCTAGTGTTTGAAGACCTTCATTGCCGTCGTCGTCGGTCCACCGTGGGTGGTGGTTGGGGTCATGCGAAAATAGGTTTTTTACCCCGATTTTGAAGCGCCCGAAGGCCGTTTTCTCTTAGCCCAGGAGCACGAGAGAAGAGACCTCTATTTTCCCCTTTGGAAGTCGGTTTCAACAACGGAGTAGGAACTCCGACGATGCGACTCTTGGGTTACAACAAGTCTTCTTTTCTCTTTCCCCTTTTTATATATTCTGTTTTAAAAAGATTTGAAAACTGAAAATAAAAATAAGGAAAACAGAAAATAAAAAAGACAAAATTCAACCTTTTTGTTTTTTTTTTTTGCTTTTTGATTGCTTAATCCTCTCTCCGTGTGTAAAAAAAAAGTTACATTTTGTTCTCTTGGCTATATAGCCAAATACATCTCTGTTGCGTGTTGTGTTGTTTCTATTTCCTTTTTTGGTTTGCTTGCAGGTTGGGAGCAAGGTCAACGAGAGGGGCTTCCGTTTTGGTGCAAAGGACAGGCAGAGCCGACCCTCGAGCGGTGTTGGCGCCGAGGACGCACGTGGCTGGTAGAAGGGAGGCACGGTGCTAGGGCTAGCTAGGGTTTCTGCCTCTGCTGAAACCGTTTGGGTCTTTGGGCCTGCTAATTGGGTCATAAGATTTTTTGTATTTTGGGCTATTTAGGCTTTGGGCCTTATGTAAAAGGACTGCTCTTATTCTTTAGATTTTTGTTTTTGAACGGGCCGGGCAATTTTGGCCCATTAAAGATATGTTTTGAGAAATCGTAGTGCTGGAAATTGATTTAGGAGATAATTTGAATGTCAATATTTTGTGAAAATTTAAATTTTGCATGAGGTTTTATGTAAAATAGGTAGAAATGTTGCTGAAATTTTTATAAAATAATTTTACCACTACATTTCCTTTTCGAAAAAAATAGAAAAGTGAGTTGCTTCGACAATAAAATGTGACATTTTATATTCGAATCCAATGACTGGGTCGAGTATAAGGTATCACATGTCTATTTTGAGTTTAGACATTGTGACATGTATATAGTATTATCTTGTTGAATAAATGGTCAAGGTTGATGCCTTTGTAATTGATGAACATAAGTTTTTGGTATGGTTTTGAATGCCAAAGGTTATGAGTGCATTAGTTGGAATATCTAGGTGGATGAATGAATTTAGAAATGGTAAATATATTTATATAGTTAAGCATGTCATATAGTTTGGTATGTGATTGATCATTTCAAGTCAAGTTTACTAAATTGCTTGGCTCTTAATTGCATATTGAACATGTTTGAGATGGTAAATGAAATAATTAATGCATGAATGATTGAATTGGAAAATTGATTAGGTCTAAATGATGAATGTGTATTGAATGTCATGCTAAATGAATGATTGGAATTGTAATAAACTTGTTTGGCATGTTTTGGTTAGATAGAATTGCTAGTTGGTTGTTAATGTTGAAAAGTTTTGGTTAGAAGCTATAGAATAGGTGCCAAAATGTACATTTTGACAAAAATAGGGGCCATGTCTCGACGACCAACATCCCACGCCGCAATGTCAGTTGACAGTAACTGACGTTGATATGCATGAAGTTGCGGCGTGACTTACTAGGTTGGCGAAGTCACGGTGTGAAAATTGTGAGGTCGTGATGTCAGCCCAAGATTTTCAAACTTACAATTTGTTCCTATTTCATGCTTGGGTTAACAAAAGAGCTTTCATAAGCTCGTATAATATCCGAAAATGATTGTATAACATAAATTGAATATGATTGATACTTAATTACATGTTTGAATGATTAAATATTGTGTAATTGACTGCAATTGCTTCGGAAATGAATATAGCATTCCGTAGCTTAGACCTAGCAGTCAGGTCAGGCAGAGGGTATTACAATTCATACCAACGTAAAACTTAAGTGATTTTGACAATCTAATCGTTGAATTTGTTAATATATATGTACTTGTCATGCATGTAAGTTTTTGAATCAATCTTATATCTTTATCATATTGATCTAAAATATTGTTTATATTAATATATATTTAATGATTGAAAGCTTTTTATTTAAATGAATAGTTAGAAAATTTTAATTTATGCCAAATTTTACATGCATGATCTACATCAATAGAATATGAAATATAACAGTTGGATTGTTAAAACATTAATTATATAAAAAGTTAATGAAGGGTGTAAAATCATTTAAGTTTTACACCGACGCAGGTGGATCCCTCCCCTATTTAAAATATAGGAAAAAGTATAAGTTTAGTTATTTATGTATGTTTTAAATTACATTTTGATCTTCAAACTTTTTCAAAAATTATTATATGGTCATCAACATTATCAGTTTGTTACGTTTTAGCCACTGAACCGTTAGCCTCTATTAACGGTGTGACAAAAATATCACATGGCAACTAAATTATCATTTGATGCATATGTGGAATCTACAAAAATGCCAGATAGATTATTAGCATAATTGGCTATTTAACCCTTTTTAACCATTAAAATTTTTTCTTCTCCAGCGACTCTTTATCTTTTTTTTTTTAGTTGAACATGGAGAAAGTATGGCGTAAATTATGTAACATTGGTGCAAGAGTTTAGTCTGCTGTTGACTGTGGCAAAACTAATGTTGAATCATCCTTGTTTCATCCTCCTCTAAGAATCTGCCTTTGTTAGCTAGGATTTTCCATGCGAATGATATTCAGGAGATGGGACCAAAAACTCATATTTTCTCAAATTCATTAGCAAATGTGTTGTCTCCAACAAAACAAATGTTGCAAGGCATTTGTAGGATATAAACTACAAGTTACCCAAAATATACATTAACACTAGATATTTTACTTTTTGGGTAAAACATTTGTATGGATTGGGTCAAGAATACCACTATAACCTTTAGCAAAGGCATTGATATACCATTTCCATGCAGCCGGTATCTTTAACTTTCTTTCTTATCTGAAGGTCGACACCGCCTGTGACAGCCCTAATTTGGCCCTAGTCGGAAAGTGGTTTCGGGACCACAAAACCGAGTCATAAAAATAATTAACCGTTATAATCTATGCTTACTGTATGTGTACATGCACGTGTGAAAGTTTCATGTTTTAATTTTATCATTTGTATGTGAAATAGATTAAATAGGACTCATGTGAAATAAATGTGAAAGATGATAGGTTAATCTCAAAGTGGTGTAATAATGCATGTTAGAAAAAGGATGGGTTTGCATGTCAAATATCCATTTTTGACAAGTAGTGGCCGGCCATGATGAAGTGATAGATAAAAATATGTATTAATTATTAGTTAATGGCTTAATATTTTATAGTATAGATGAATAAAATGAAAATAATAATAGAAAGAATGGGAAGAAAACAAAGTCTTAACTTTGTTCTTCTTAGCCGAACCAAAAGGGAGAAAAAGGGGAGCAAACATTCAGCCATTTGAAACCTAAGGAAGGTTAGTAAATCAAGTTAGATTTTTGAAATTCTAGTTTGTTTTAGGTTACTCATGCTACTTACTTAGCCCATGCCAAAACTTTGAATTTAGATGGTTGAATTGAACATTCGGTTATGGTAGATAAGGAAGGAATTTGATTTTTATCTTTAAGTTTTGATGAAGAAATTGTTGATGAAAGAAGTTGATCTTGTTAAAAACTATAATTTCTAATACTCATATGTGTAATAGCCGAACCTAGACTTTGCTTAATGTCTTGAACAAATGCCAATTAGGTGTTTTGAAATGGATAAATTAGGTGCTTGATTTCCTAAAGGTTCGGCATAGTACATGATATTTTTGTTAGTATGATTTCGAAGAATTTGAGTAATGTTATGTATAAGTAAAATTATTAGGTACGGTCTTGGCGGTATATATGTACAATTGATCTATTTAGCTAATAATATCTAGGGTGATAAATAATTAAATAATATATATACAAAGAATGTGTGAAAGAGTGAATTGGCAATAATCTCTTTAGGACAGCAGCAGTAAAGTGATTTTGGAAAAATCACTATAAATTGTGGGAGTTGAGTTAGAAGCTGAATAAATTATGTAATTAAAGCTTGATGAGTCTAGTTTCTTATAAAGAAACTATAAAAGCAAAAGAATTTCCGATAATGAGATAATTGAAGTAATGTGGGACAGAGTCAAAATGACTTCTAGATCCCCTGTTCTGTTTTTATAAAATCACTATAAAACGTATAAAAATATTAAAATGATGAAATTTATATGCTTAGACTCCTTAATTAGTCTAGTTTCAAATGAAATAAACAAGGACATGTTTTGAATTCTGTACAATGAGAAATTTATTTCGTAGTGAAGAGTGGTCAGATTAGTCAAACAGTGAAAAAAGGGAAACTTTAAGAAAAATCTGGTATTGATTGGCCAAACTAAAAATTCTGAAAATTTTATGGATAAAATATATATGAGTCTATTTTCAGGGAAAATTTACGGAAATTGATTTGGAGTTTCGTAGCTCCAGTTATAAATAATTTAGTGACTGTTGCTCAAGAAGACAGCTTATTGTGAATTTGTGATTATGAGGTAATCATTGATAAAAATTTGTTAAGGAGTTGCTTAATGTTTTCTTATAAGCTTACTATAATTTGTATGTGTGAAAGTCGAATATATATGTATTATATTCTGAAAATAATATTTGAATAGTCGATTAATGTTTAGTTTAAAATTTGTTGAATTAAAGCTCAAGAGCATAGGGGGCAATTTCGAATAAGGGAAAAGAGAAAGCAATCGAGTAGCCTATCCGCAGTTGTTCAAATAAATCCGAGGTAAGTCTTTGAGTAATGGAATTTAGCTTATGATTTGATTAAACAATGTTATATATTTATATATATAGCACAATAAATAAATTGTGACCTGATGGTTTCTCTTGATTTACATATTGAAATAAATGGGTAGTGCATCGGCTTGTAATCGAATGGTTATAGAAACTCATGTAGAGTAGCGAAACGGAATCGTGTCATTTGTATGAGCTGTTGAGCCGAAAATGAATGATGGATAATCATGTTGTGTTTGTGATCTAATAATGTAAATGAATTGTTAATGATTTATAATATAAATATATTTTGTGCATGACAATTGAGGATTATATCCGGGTTAAGTCCCGAAGGCATTCGTGCTGGTTGCTATTTCCGGGTTAAGTCCCGAAGGCATTCGTGCTGGTTGTTATTTCCGAGTTAAGTCCTGAAGGCATTCGTGCTGGTTGTTATTTCCGGGTTAAGCCCCGAAGGCATTCGTGCTGGTCGCTATTTCCGGGTTAAGTCCCGAAGGCATTTGTGCTGGTTGTTACATTCGGGCTAAATCCCGAAGGCAATTGGGTTGGAAATGTGCGATCTTGTTGTAATAATTTCTATTGATGGGCTTACAACCCTAAGATGATCAGGTATGCACCGTATATACATTGAAATTAAGTTAAGATTGACTATGAGCATGTAAGTATATGGGTTGAAGTGTGAAGTAACATAAGTATGTGATTTTTGCGTATTTGCATTTATTTAGCCTTGTAATTGAATTATATATATTCGGCATAATTATGAGGTTAGTTGGGTAAAAAGAGATTATCTACATGATACGAATTCGTGTTTAAGGAAAAATTTAAGATGACATGTATGAACGATAGGGGTATATTTAATCATGACTACATTTAGTCAAAAAGATGATGAGCCTTATGAATGCTATGCTTTAGTTATAAATGATTTCATTACTTAAGACTTACTAAGCATCGAAATGCTTACTCTTTTTGCCTTCATTCCCTGTTTTATAGATTTTGTTCGTGAACTATCGGACTCGGGAGATCCAAAGTCAAAGTCGTCCACACTATCTAAACCTTTCGGTACTCTTGTAAATGAACCTTGATAATGGCATGTATAGGATTGACTTTTGATGTTAATTACGTATCTTTTTGGTGATGTATATATGTATAGCCATGCGAAAATGGCTTGTTAAGTTATTATATGCGCTCCACATAATTAATGTGTATGTGTGGATGATAATCGATTAATGTTTTAAATGTTTTGATGTGAATTAAACTTAGGAATGAATTAAGGTACTATTTAAATTGAGAAGATTGCTTTGCATAGTGTATAAACGAAATTCGAATTCGAAGGTATGCTATCGGAAATTACCTGAGTATTGTCAAATGAATTTTCGTACTTATTTGGTAATATTCCTTACCCCCTCCGACGATGGATACGGGTTAGGGGTGTTACACCGCCGTAGACGCAAGAGGACTCTTAAGCGGGTACCGGTTGTTGCGGTGCAATAAAGGTGATACTTCTTTCGAGGCGACAATAGTTGCCTTCATTAAACAACCCATTAATAATTATAGTCGCTATCGTGCCGACTCGAGTTTGACTTCTACTCCGCCAAAACATCTACTTTCTGCCTGAGTACCCTCTTGTGTCCATCTCGATGTTAGCCTTCGGATAAGAATTAAAAGCCTAAAGATACCAATTGCCTAGAAATAAATAAAAAAATTTCCTTGATTACACCAGAAAGCCCTTCGTTTTTCCTTATATTATGACATCAATCTTATGTATGGTATATGTATAATGCATCATTTGTGGGTATCGAAAAAGCTTGAACTCATGACCACATAACGACCATCAACTAGCCCACTCAAACCCATGACTGCATCACGGCCGCCGATTGATACCTCCACTTAGACTTCGACCTGTGACCGTATCAAACATTGTTACCCTGAAACCTGACTTCTATAGGATCGGTTTGTGAGGTAATATTCCTATCCTGGCATGACAAATGAAATATATGTGTTCTGAGATGTGTTACCACATCCCCGACCCCTCAAATCTACCTATAAATTTCACAGTTTTATTCTTAAAATCCTAAACCCTAAATCCTAAATAAAAAATCTAACCTTAACTGTAACGGCCTAATTTTCAGTGGTTTCGGAAATGGTGATTTGAGATCACTAAATTCGACAAATAAGATTGAACAAGATAGTAATTTAATATTTATGAGTCAAGTAAGGATTTAGAAGAATTTGTGAAATGGTGAAATTAGTTAATTAAAAGAATTTATTAGGTCAAACGGGTCAAAAACGAGGTATCGAGACCTCAAAATTGAAAATCGAGCTATAAATATTTTTATAAATATTTATGGAGTGTCATTGAGTTAGTATTAAAGTTTTGTTAGAAAATTTTAACGTTTGGATAGCTAATTAATTAAAAAGGACTAAATTGAAAATAGCGCAAAATTTGTTAAATTGTGAGTAAATAGCTTAAGTATTTAAAAAGATGGATTTAAAGATCAATTAGACCCAAAGGTTAATGGCTCGACGGTTTGGGTATGAAATAAGCAAGAAAACAATGTGAACAAGGGGAAAATTGGAAATAGCATAAAAGTTAATAGTTAAATAATGATGTAATTGAAAAATCTAGACATTTCTTCATATTTTCTCAGCCAAAATGCCATAGAAGGTCTGGAGAAAGCTTTTTTTCATATTTTTACATCATGTGAGTTTAATTCTTGCTTTTTTCTTGATAATTTTTATGCTTTTATGACTTTTACAATTAGGTCCACTTATAGAATTCATTAGTTTTTTATTTTATGGGTGAAATTGGAAGTTACCCTGGATGGATAAGGGAATTTTATGATGAATTATTATGAACTTTAAGTTCTAATTTCATATTAAGGTGGTTTTATTAAGTGATTTTGATAGGAAATGATATTTAGGACCTAATTGTGAAAAAGTTGTGAATTGAAGGTTTCTGTTGAAATTCAGAATATGAAAGGTTTTGAAATAGTTTATAATGATAAAATAAAGTGTTAATTGAGAAAAATCAGTTCAATTGATGGGTGAATTGAGCAGGGACTAAATTGTGAAAATTGTAAATTTTGGGGTAAAAGTGTAATTTCGAAATTTGAACAGCATAAATTGTGAAGTGAAATAGAAATCAAATAAATGCTAATGAGTAGAAATATTTTATATTATAGATCAAGAATCCAAAGAAGAATGAGGAAAAGAAAAAGTTGCGGAATAGTCCCTAAATTTCAATATCTTCTACAAATTAGCCGGGTAAGTTCATATGGTTGAATTTAGATGTTTATTTGTGAATGATTGAAGTAATGTGTTATTATATATGAATTTGTTGTGGGATTGTGTAAATTTTATTAATGAAAGAATAAATGTGGAAATGCAAATTAGGAAAAACGCAGGTTTGAGTACGTTCGTATCGTGACATGTGATGAATTGACGGACAAGACCATGGTTGTTCCATGGCAAAGTGTGAAATGTAGGTATGGTATCATCCATACTGAGTTGTGATATGTAGGTATGGTATTATCAAATCCATACTGAGTTAAGAAATGTAGGTATGGCATTGCCCATACCGAGTTGTAAAATGTAGGTATGGTATTTCAATGAGGAAAACCATACTGAGTTATGAGTCGTGGCACTGAACAACGACGTACTCAATTTCGTAAGCCGTTTCCTAATTTGATTATAAGAAATAAAAGAGAAGTGATCCAAATGAAAGAGATTGAGTAGTTGTTACTGTTGAGCTCAACTATGTGAATTATTATAACAATGGTTGTGAATCGCAGGAAACTTTAGTAAATGTTTTGGTATTGTTTGGAAATATTATGTTTGGTAAGCATTACTTTTAAACCTATGAACTTACTAAGCTTCAATAAGCTTACTTGTGCGTGTTTGATATTTTTATGTAGATTGAATTGAAGTGAAGTTGGTAGATCGGATCAACACAACAAAGCACGCTATCCAGATCAATTCCGATAGCTTTTGTTTTATGTTTGAAGATTTATATGGCATGTATAGAGTTTAAATGAAATGAAGTAAAGATGTCAACATTTTGTACTAAAACAGTTTTTGGTTAGTAGCAGTAGTTTGACTTTGAAAATTCACCATAAATTATGAAAATCTCATTAGAGGTTAAATAAAATATGAAATTAAATCTTATTGAATCTAGTTTCACGTAGAAGAAACGGTGTAAGCAAAAGGCTTTCATATCAGGAGATATTTGAATTTTTGTGAGACAAGGTCAGAGTGATTTTGAACTCCCCTGTTCTGATTTGTAAAAATCATTAAAAATTGTACAAAAATATTTAGGAGTCATACTATATATGTATGGATTACTTATTGAGTCTATTTTTAAGAGAAACAATCTTCTTGGTTATTTTAATTCTGTACATGGAGAAATTTGATTCGTAGTGCACAGGGGTCAGAGTAGCCGAACCCTGAAACAGGGGAGACTTCAACTAATAAACTGTACTAATTGGCCCAACCAAAAATTCTAGAAAAAAATTAGTAAGTAGATATATGAGCCTAGATTTGGGGAAAATTTATGGATTTGGATTTCGAGTTTTGTAACTCGAGATATGATTTTTTTGCGTCTGTAATGCAGTTGGACAGCTTGTGTGGAAAGTGTGATATAAATTGTTTGAATTTGTTTAAGTGCTCAAATAAGTTTAGTAATGCCTCGTGCTCGACTCCGGTGACGGTCTCGGGTAAAGGGGACATTACATTAGCCCTAAAAACACTTACAAAATAGGAGGCCGAAGAGCTGGGCTCACTTTCACACACCCTCTCTAAAATCAGCTTATTTCCCTAAATGTAAAAAAAAAAACCTATTTGACTAATTAAAAAGAATCAACTTATTTGGCTAATTTAACATGTAATTACATTTAAAATATCATTCAAAAGAAATTGAACAGTTATATATAATAAAGACAGCAAGTCAATAAGTGATAGTATTATATAATAAAGACAGTCAGTCAACAAGTGATGAGTGTTATGATAAAATATATTATACTTTAAAAAATATAAATTTAAATATTGAAGATGAAATTATTGAGAAAAATAATCATAAATTATAAATATAAAAAAAAAGAAAAAAATTAAAAAGAGAGATAATAATAGAATTGCAGCTAGCTTAGTGGTGGATACCAAGTCAAATCAGAATCGGTCCATCGTCCAGTTATATATATGTAATTAGCTCATTTTTCAAATTCGTGAGGCCCCCATCCCTCCTACACATTGCTTATATGTTGGTTCTGCAGCAACCTTAACTTGGCAGCTCAAACTTCCAGCATATGATTAAGAAAAATAATATCCTGACCATAATAGAGATTGCAGGAGTAAAGCGGGCGCAATGCAGGATCTACTTTTTTGACCTTCAATCTGCTCACAAAAGTACAAAACCTTGCATTTTAGCTCGTTTATTAAAAAATAATTATATTAATTTCAGTACGATAGAGGAATAAGTAAAATAAATATTTATTTTAGTGTTTATATAAAATATATAATAAATTTATTCTATAACTTTTACATATTTATCTAATATGATCTTTACTTTTTTTGTTGGATGTAAATTATAATTTTTTGAAACTAATAAAGTTAAAGGGTTAAAAAAGTCTTAAAATCAATTAAATTATTTTAAATTTTAAAATTATTTTGAAAAAATCTTAAAAAATTATAAACGAAATTTATTAAAAAACAACCAACCAGTTAAAATTGAATCTTTTGTGTTGTTGAAATGTAACTTGATAACAATTTTAAACTAAAATTGTAAAAAAAATATTATAATTTATTCATTATGTTATAAAATAAAAAAAGATGGAGAAAATAAAGAAAATATGAAAGCAATAGAGAATGTATCTATTTATAGGCATAAAAAGTATAAAAGAAGTAGAGATCTAATTCTAATAACTATTAAAATTTAAAGTAAATTAAAATTTTATATTGATCATAATGGACATCCACTTAATAAAATATTCATAACACATATTGTTATGTACTATAATAAAAAAATTGGTACGTATAATTGAATAAAAAAAAACCTTAAATAAAAAGAATCATACAATTAAAGCATTTAGTAAAACCAGCCGACAGAGTTTGGAAGGTAAAGCGTGTTGTTGTTGTTTTTCAGATAAAGAAGGCGTGGTGTTGAGAAGCAAAGGCATGTGGTGTGAGGAAAGGCAGTAACATTGGTCTCACTCCCTTATCCAAAACACTCACACCATCACTGCTCACTGCACACAACCATCTTCATTTTATTTTAGATACCGGTTAGTAACCAAATATTATACTTGTTATTTTATTTATCTTTATATTTTATGATATATTTGATGCTAACAACTAACAAGACCTACACATTTGAAACCTCGAAATTTCCCTCACATTCAGCACCAGATTACAAAGAGACAGCTATTTACTATTTTTCTTTTATCCTCTTTGTGGTTGTCATGTCTTATGGGCCAGCATATTCTTTTACTACTGTTTTTATTTCTTTTCCTTTATTGTTTCTTTATTTTCTTTTCCTCTCTAATTCCTCTCTTACGAAAAGCATTAGAAATTAATCAAATCACATGTTGATGTTGGGTATCTATAACAGTAGACATGAAGTGAATGTGGTGGTGGTGGTTTTGATGAAGGTCAATTTACCCATATAGAGTGGAGAGTCGGGGGATGCTGAGGGCAATAAGATGGTTATTTATGCTTGAGAGTCGATCTCTTATTCATTGTGTGAAGGGGTATATACAAAAGAAATTTCATGTTTGGTGGTACTAACGTGATGAATTTACTATCATGTTATCATTGTAAAATGCATAGGAAAGATATCTCTAAGGGGATATATTTTGTAATTTTTTCTGAACCGTGGTGTAAAGTAGTTAGGCCCACGTAGAGTTTGGTGACTTAAAAAGTCACATTCTAAACAGAAGAGTGGGTGTCCTATTGGGGAGAGGCTTCCGTCAAGAACAGATGGCTAGATGGTGGATGAAGACCTTTTGAGAGTTGTCCATAGGTCAGGTCAAGACCTAACAAAATTCTAGGCCCAATTGATAGGCCAGGGCCTGGGCATAAATTTTTTCTCAAGCCCAACTCAGATAAAAATGCTAAAACTTGAACCCAGCCCGCCTGTATTGAAATTTTTATTTAATTTTTTTATATAAAAAATTTAAACATATAATACATAAAAAATACTAAAAATATTAAAATATTTATTTCCTAACAAATTGAAAATAAATTAAATAATTATACTTAAATAACACTAACATATGTGCAACTTAACAAGCAAATGCCTTTAAACTAGTAGCAAAATTAACAATAAAATAAGTATAATATCTAAATAATAACAATAAAATGTATTTTTGTAGGAAAACAAAACAGTGAGAAAATAGTAGGAAAACCACAATAAAACAATAGCTTTTTTTTTGCAAATTCAGGTTGGGCTCAGGCCAAAAAAACCTTATCCGAGGCATAGCCCATTTTCTAATTGGGCCTTATTTTGTGCCTAAGCCCATTTTTTGGGCTTATATTTTTGTCCAAACCCTCCCACTTTTCGAGCGAGCCAGATGGTTCTGCCCAATGACAAGTCTAGGAGCGGATGGCCAACTTGCAAGGATGGTTGATCCTCCCATCTTCTCTGCACTACATGAGAACAGATTTTTAGCGGCGTTTTTTGACTTTTAAAGCGCCACTAAAACTATTAGCGGCGTTTTCACAAGCGCCTTTACAGAAAAGGCCACAAAATTTTGCGGCATTTATTTAAAAAAAGTCGCTAAAGACCATAACCTTTAGCGGCGCTTTTTTTACAAACGCGGCTAAAGACCATGACCTTTAGCAACGCTTTTCCCACAAACGCCGCTAAAAATCATAACCTTTAACGATATTTTTTCACAAATGCCGCTAAAAACCATGACCTTTAGCGACACTTTTTTTACAAACGCCGCTACAAAACAAACCTTTAGTGGCGCTTTTCCCATAAACGCCACTAAAGAATATAACCTTTAAAAAAACATTTTTATTAAATAATATTTATTTTCTATATTATATTTTATTTTTGAAACTTTAAACTATATACTTTTAAAGATAAATAAAAAATATTAATTAAATTAAATTTTCTATTAAAATTTTAACTTTAAAACTAAATATAAAAATTGATGAGTTTAAATTTAAAATTTAAATATTATGTTTAAATAAATGGGCAATCTACCAACAACAGACAGATAATACAATTTATGAAAATTTATGTCGATGAGAATTTTTAGATAAATTTTAAGCACATTTACATTTATGGAAAGAAAGAAAAACAAAAAGCTCATACCAAATTCGAAGTAACAAAAATGGAAGAAAATGCCAAAGAACCAAAGGGAATGTCGTCCAATTCAAAGAGACAGCACTCGGATGATTCTGGTCCTGGTGAAAATTGGGGCTTCTTCAGCTTTGCCAAGAAGATTACATATGTCTGCTCCAAAAAAGACAGAGCGATGTTAGATACATAAACATCTTACATAAATGTACATGAGATACAGAAGTAAATTAAGGATGCTTATTCTAACTTGTCCAATAAGGGGAATATCCAGTTGTGCAAAAGGGGAAATGACTTCCACTTCAATACCTGCCTCTTCCTATGTTTCCCTTATTGCCCCTTCAGCAGCAGACTCCCCATCATGAGCACTTCCTTTTGGCGTGTCCACATAACTACCTTGACTTATTCCAGATTGGAGATTGAATCTCTCAATCCAACCCCCTGCTGTCCCTAGAACCGCAAAATTACCACAAGCGCTGATGGCACAGGCCTGCAACCAGATAGAACAAACCATCAGTCACAATTCGTATAGTTCATGAAATACTAGTTTCTAGCAGGGTTTCTCATCTTTGAATAGTTTAATATCAGAAGTATTTGCTGCTTAATGTTTTAAATGAAGATGAATACATCAGCCATCTTGTCTATATTCTATAAATAGACAAATTCAGAAAAAGCACTGAATGTATTCACTACATTTTGGTGCAGGAAAAAAGATATTAATACATAAAACTCGTGGAACTAAAATACAAAATAGTAGGAATTTGATAGAGCATAACCTTCACAGGCGTTGGATTTTCAGGACATGGTCTCAGGATATGCTCACCAATCACAAAATTTTGAAGTAGCCACACATATGCCTGTTCAGAATCCATATGGCATGTAACCACATTGCACCAATCTCGTTCCCTGATTTCATCTTTTTTATTGAAAGAGAGAGCCAAACTTAGATCACTTTGACATAACAAAAGAACATACCACCATACAAAATCAGACAGTCTGCAAATTTTCATTTAAGTTTAAACGATAAAAGAGCATATAGCAGAAGATCATACTACATTGCACCAATCTCGTTCCCTGATTTCAGCTTTTTTATTGAAAGAGAGAGCCAAACTTAGATCACTTTGACATAACAAAAGAACATACCACCATGCAAAATCAGACAGTTCGCAAATTTTCATTTAAGTTTAAACGATAAAAGAGCATATAGCAGAAGATCATACCACAATCAAATGCGATAATAGGCTCTAATTTCAGTTCCTCCTCCTGAAATTGAAAATAAGAAACTAAGTTGAACAAACAACTCTGTCTGCTGCAAAACAGTAAAAAGAAAATGAGATCGAACATAAAAGATTTAAACAAAAAACAGAGATGAACAAACAACTCTGTCTGCTGCAAAAGATACTTCAACCGCTCCTTTCCCTTATTATCCTGTCATTCAACCAAACATTAGCAAACCATAAATTACACTTAAGGAACAGAATAAAAACTTTTACCTAGAATACTCAGCGTCACTGGCAGCATTTTGAATATCCAGTATTCCCTGAATCTTCTGCTTTTTTAGTTTCTGCATTTCTTTGAGCCTGTCCTTCTCTCGCTTACTAATTTCTGGATCAGCCCCATTAGACTCATCCTAAACAACAAACAATAAAGTGCAAATTAAACTTTCCAGCAACTTACTAAAACCCATGTAATAGAATTTATTATTAAAACACTATTATGTCAATTTTCCAGCAACTTTATTACTAAAGCATCAATTACAAATCGGAGAATAGAATATAATCTTCTTCGTTATGCACATTGACCAAATAATTTTGAGGAATTGAGAAAGATAACAGATAATTACTACTATTATAAAAAAGATGTACGAACTCAATGTACTTTTTTCCTATTTTTTGTGCTGCGACTGTCATACAAGGATATTTTTACAGTCAAATATTTCATACAAACAATTGACTTAAAGAGAAAACAAAAGTATGGAACGATGAAACTACTAGTCATACCTGCACTCTAGTCCGATTTTAAAAAAAATTAAAGAAAACAAATATAACCACATATGGAGACAGGAACACCACAATTTAAAAGGGATTAGATTAGACCATGGACACAGTGGGATTTAGCTTTAATATACGTGAGTTCATGCGTGCATATGCATGTATACATTATGTAACTGTGTGGTGAAGCTGGCATTTGAAAAAGAAATCATCCACAATTCTTTTTCTTCTCCATCTTAAAGCTAGTTTTTGAGCATATACCCCACAGCTTCTCTGTAAAGAATCCCATTGCATAATTACTGAGATAAACTGATTTATCTTCTACACTTTCTACTGTATAGTTGTTATTTATTCAACTTCCCATGATAGGTGAGGATTTAAACATCTATTCACAGGCCATTTATTTTAAATTCCTGAACTTACCCTCTAAAATATAAGTTTTGAAAAATATAAACTACACAGACATGAGACATACACATAGGTAACAACAATGCCATGTAATAGAAATGATAAGGCAACCCAAATTTTCATACAGAAGCTTCTACCAGGGACGATATTAAAGCAAGAAAGAGATCAACCAGACTTGTTACGCTGAAGATTCACAAAAGAACTGCAGCTTAAAGGATTCTCTTGAACCCACCATTAAATCACCTTTTGCATGGATACAGAGTTACAGATGGGGAACTATCCCACAAACAAAAATGCAAGAATCACTCATACGAGATCTTAAAAGAAGTATATGATGAAGAACATAATAAATTGTCAAAACTATCTAAGAGCCATTTCTTTGAAAAAACAAGCTAACTACAAGATCAACATTGGGCTTGACTCCTGTCTATTACTTTTTGGATCAGCAACCAGTACAGCCCACAAAAATAGATGACTGCATTAATTATTGTTAGATCAAAAAGCAAAAGAGAGGACAGCAAAACAAATAACTGATCTTTATAAACTAGAAAACATAACGGTTTTTATTCCAAACATGAGCTAAAATCATAATTCTTCTGCTTAAGACTACCTAGATGCATTTGAAAGTTGATCTTGGCCTTAGTTTGTATATTAGGTGTTTAAGACTACAGAAAGCATAGTTATGCAAACTGAATGAAAAATTATACAATGACACACAAGATAGTTACATAGCTTTTAAGTGGAAGAAAATTTTACCTGCTTTTCATTTACAAAGACGCGCACAAACTCACCAATTTTGCCAGCTCTTCGCAGCTTTCTCATTCACAAAACTTAAGTTTTACCAAAAGCGCCGACTTAACTACCCTTGAAATAACCAGTTATTGTACTCATCTAATCCTCATAACTTAAGTTTTTTTTTCATATGGGTATTATCTGGAACCGGTGTTCATGACCATCCATTCATGGAAACCTACACTGGTCATAACACATAAGGTTTACATCACCAGTCAGCTTCAAAGACGACACCATAATTCATATTACTAATTCGTGAGAACTTCAATTAAAACAAAATAACTTTCAGATTACAATACTCAACAATATTAGACAGTATTTTCAACAATAGGCAGCCAACTAATCTAAATACAAATTATTATAAGAAATTAGAAAGAAATAGTAACATTAGTTTAACTAAAAAAAAGAAGTACCAGATTGCCAGTCTCCGGAAGTGAAAGCCATTGAGAGAACAAGCGATCGACAAGTAGAGGAGTGGTTTTTAGTGCAAATGGGGACACTTCAGGAAGCTGCAAAAGCTCAGGGTTCAAACAAGTAACGTCTTCCACTGTATCGATTTCCATTTTTAAAGACAACGACATCTCGCCTATCTTATCAACCACGCTAAACAATTCAACCACTCCAAACCCCCTAACTTTTTCAGTTCTTCAAATACAAAAGTCAATAGAAACCAACGCCACTTCGCTTTCAAGAATTTTCCAACTTTAAAATTAAAAAAAAAATTCGTTCCCAAAATAATTACAACACTTCACTCCAATTGTTACGGAAAAAAGACTTTACAATCTCTTTTTTTTTTCCCCTCGAACCGGAAGCAGAAAGCCACCGCTTAAATCATTCCGTTCACCGAAATCCTAACTGTCGTCAAGTTATGAATAAATCGAAACACCAAATTCTTCGAAACTTCTGGAAAGAAAATTTTAACCCGGTTTTCCCTAGTAACAAAACTTAGAAATCACTTTCCTCCCAACACTTACTGTTCGATAAAGAAACACACGACTGTTCTGTGCTTTAGAGTAAACTTAATGGACTCTCTGAGTAATAGGGAAAAAAATGACTGTTCTGTGCTACGAGTCATGATATAAACCAAGCTTGAATTAAGATGAAAATGAACTAACAAAGTCGAGTATAACGAGCTTACATCGGTTCCACCCATTGCTGGTTCACATGGTTCACATGGGGAAAAAGATACCATTGGTGTTCACATGGTTCACGCTGCTGTTGGAGAGTTTCATTATTGAAAAGGGCAACGGAGGGGTGAGATTGGGGTGTTTTGAGGATATTGATTTTAGGGGAAAAAATTAGGGGTTTTATGTCGGGCATGAGAAAAAGAAAACATTTTAGAAAGGAAAAAGATGCCATTTAAGTTAAATAATTATGTTTTTTTCGGCGTTTCTAATCTCCTAAATCTCCAACTAAAATGATACCGTTTACGTTAAATTATTTTGTTTTTTCGGCGTTTCTTATCCCTTAAATCTCCAATTAAATTTTACTTAAAACATATCATATTTATAAATACTTAACTTAAATTTACTTAAACCTAATGATATTGTTTTAATTTTTTTATAAATATATACATGTTATTTTTATTTGATATTTATTAATTTTTTAATTATAAACAAGTTAAATATTTTTAATTATTATTATTTTTCTATTATTCATTGAATTATATGTAAGTTGTGGATTTAGTCATTTTACTTTAATTTTGAAATTTTTAAATTGTAGTATTAATTAAATGGTAGCTATTAAATTCGTTAAGTTTTGCTATTTCTAAAATCTAATGTAACAAACATATTACTCACAAAAAGCCAGTTACGGATTTAACGGTTATCATTTGTGTCAAAATTAAAATTTCAAAATTCGAAAAGTATAGGGACCAAGAATGATCTAATTAGATAACATGAACTCAACCTACAACTTTACGCACAATACCAAGACGAATAGCATAATTTAACCAAACATATATAATTGCTATCATTTGAGTGATCATGATTAAAATTTTAAATTTTGAAAAGTACAAAAGATAAAATTGATCGATTTGAAAAATACAGGGACTAAAACTAATCAAATTAAAATATAAGGACTAAATTTTAAGTTTAAATTTCACTTAAATAAATTAAGTGTAGAGGAATTAATTTGAATTGAATTATTTTTAATATATCAAAATATTTTTAGATTAAATCCTAAACCATTTAATATATATATATAAAGTTTATCTATTATCTCTTAAATAATTTAAACTATAATCATAAGTTTAATATATTCAATTTAATATTATCTCTTTTACAATTATATAAGAAATCGTTTAATATATAAATTAAAAAATACTAATTAATCTAAACCCTAAACTTCTTAACCCCTATCTCATAGACACTAAACCCTTGACCCCGAACCTTTACACCTTAAACTCCAACCCTAACCCCTAAACATTAAATCATAATCCCTAAACCCATAATTCATCATAAACCGTCAAATACTAGTTAACTCTTAAACCTTAAACCCTAAACCATATATCTTAAACCATAGTTAACTCATAAACCTTAAACCCATATATCTTAAACCATAAACCTTTAACTATAATGATAATTAATTTAATATTTTAAATTCAATACTATCTCTTTTACGATTATATAAGAAAATATTTAATATATTGTATAACTATAAATTTTAATAATTATTGTTTTAGGAGTTATAGATTAGTGTTTATGATTTTTTTGGGGTTTAGGGGTTATATGACTTTTAGCGGCGTTTTACCAAAAGCGCCGCTAATGCTCTAGTCTTTAGCGGCGTTTTACAAAAAGCGCTGCTAGTGCTCTGTTTTTAGCGACGTTTTACAAAAAGCGCTGCTAGTGCTCTGTTTTTAGCGACGTTTTACCAAAAACGCTGCTATTGCTCTGTGTTTTACAATTTTTGCGGCGTTTTTTGATAAAACGCCGCTAAAGCCCTATTTTCATGTAGTGCTAGGAGGTTGACTGGAATTACACCTTCCGAGTTATTGGTCCTTTGGTGGCTGGCCAATTAGTAGTGCGGGGGATGGCGAGTGAAGAGGCGTTTGCGGGTGCTCCTCAGATGACTTGTTATGTTACCACATGTCCAAAGCTAGACGAGGTATAACACCATGCTTCAACACATGTTAATTATTTGTTTTGATCAAATTATATAAAAAAATAAATTGAAAGTTAAAATAGGTTTCGAATTCCTATACGTTTTTGTGAATTTAAAATTTCATATCTCTACTTTTATTTTGAAGAAGTTAGTCTGTTTACTTTTTAGATTTAAAAATTAGGTTTAGCTGTTATTTACCATCGTAAAATTCTTTCATTAATTCATTTGTGTGACATTTTAATTTTTTTCTTTTTTTAAACAAAATTTATTCGATAGCTATGTAACAAAAAAAAATGATGTTGAAGATATTAATGTGGAATTTTTTCCTTAAAAACACCCATTCATATATGGCATGATAAAATAAAATATTTAGATAGAATAACGATTTTAAGAAAATTGGTGTCAACATTTTAACCAAATAGTTAATAATATTAACTATTTAGATTAAATAATAATATTATAAAAAGTATAGACACAAATTTGTATTGAAAAGTAAAATTTTAAATCTCAAATTTCAATATAATATAAGGGTGAAAACCGAAATTTAAGCATTATAGTAAAAAAAGGTTTTATTTATTGCTTGACCCTTAAATTATACTTATATTTTATATTGATACCTAAATTTTTTGTCGCACTTTAGTATCATTGTTCCGTTACACTTTTTAACTCCAACCGATAGTAGTGTTAAAAAAACAAGCAATCAAAACACGAGGCTTACTCAATAACCGCGGATGTGGATGGTCATCACATTGACTTTTAATCTACACTTTTCAGTAAGAAGAAGAAAATTTAACATCCACAACTTTCTTAACCGAACTTTTATCAATTTTTCTCACAATTCGGGTGTTTGCAATTTTGGATAATATTTGAAATTATATAATTGCTTCAAAATTTAAATGTATTTATTTTAAATAATAACTCCTAAAATTAGATAATATGCGAATTTATCATTTTATTTCAAGCTTAATAGAAGAAAGAGCTCCTAAAAAATATTTCAATAAGCTTTTAATTGAAAGTAGTACCCAATTGAGTTTTTCATATTTGTTTAAATCGTCAAATAAGTCTATGTTTACATGGTAAATGATGTGGCAATTTGCTAGCATCATTGATGATGTGGGAAAAATGCTAACCTCACAAACTTACTTGATTTGTAATTATTTAACTCTAAAAAATGTTGTAATATTATAATAATTATAAAAAAGTTATAAAAATATAAAAAAAATTATAGAATTTTTTTCATTATTTTGAAAGTTTAAAGTTTTTGGTTTAAATAAAATTTAATATTTTATATACTTTATATATATATATTAAAATTTTCTACTATTTTGATAATATGTAATAGTTTTATAATTTTCTAAATTTTTTATAATACTTTTATAATTTTTAAGCTAATTAATTAAACCTTTCATGTCAGTATTTTTCCAAATTATTTGTCACTCAATAATTTGCCACACCATCTATCATGCAGGCATAAACCTAAAAGTTGTCAGAGGCTTACACAAAACTTAGTAATTTGAGGCTTAGATTAATCGCTTGTATTTAATTAGATATTCAAGTTGATGTGATGTTTGATTGAATTAAACTTTTAATTTACTGATTTGTACATGCAAGTGAATAATAAATGCAGTTTGAGATATTTTAATCCACTATTAAAAAAAATACACATAGTAGTTTGAGTCTTTTGTTTGCTAAATAATATTGTTTGAAACCATTTTTATTTTGAAAAATGGAGATTAATTTTAAAACAAAAATGGAGTCGCCACCAATCCTTTTTGTTTAGGTGTGATCGGGTCACCTTGTGATTGATCATTTTAATAAAGTATTTCGGTTTATTAAAACAACGTTTTTGGTCTACGAAAAACTAGAAAACGAATTCAGGAGTCAGTTACGCGCGAGGAAGGATTAGCACCCTCGCAACGCCCAAAATTGGTACCGTATTGATCAATTAATGTCCTAATGTTGAAAATTTGAAAAAGATTTTAAAATACAATTCCTTTAAAATGTTTGGATAACTTGAATTGGATATTGAGATTCTCTCGCTTAGAAGGAATAAAATATCATATCCAGCACGATAGGATACAAGATTTTAAACCCTCGATACAAGATCATCTTATAATTTCCAAAACCCATGCATTTGAAATTTCAAAAGGATATTTGGCTATTTGGTCAAGCGGTAAGTCAAAACTCAGCACGATTGGGTACGATTTCTCGAATTTCCAAACGCAAAATATTGCCTCATTTTAATTTAAAAAAACATGGACGAAGTTTCAAAAGGATATTCAGTTATTCGGTTGAACGAAAAATCGAAACCCAACACGGTAGGGCACGATTTCTCGAATTTCCAAACACAAAATATTTCCTCATTTTAAAAAGCTATCGAAACCATTTTTATTTTGAAAAAAGGGGGTCGACTTTAAAGCGAAAATGGAGTCGCCACAAATATTTTTTGTTTAGGTGTGATTGGGTCACCCTGTGATCTATCATTTTAATAAAGTATTTTGGTTTATTAAAACAACGTTTTTGATCTACGAAAAGCTAGAAAACGGATTCGAGAGTCGGTTACGCGCAAGGAAGGATTAGCACCCTCGCAACGCCCAAAATTGGTACTGTATTGATCAATTAATGCCTTAATGTTGAAAACTTGAAAAGATTTTAAAATACAATTCCTTTAAAAATGTTTGGATAACTTGAATTGGATATTGAGATTCTCTCGTTCAAAAGGAATAAAACATCATATCCAGCACGTTAGGACACAACATTTCGAACCCCCGGTGTCGAAACCATTTTTTTGAAAAGGGGAATCGACTTTGGTTTTGAAAGTGAAAATTAAAACGGGAGTCGCCACCGATCTTTATTAGGTGAGATCGGATCACCTTGCTTTAATAAAATGTTTTAGTTTATTAAAATGGTGTTTTGGTCTACGATCTGTTTCCCTACTGCTTAGGGGGTTAAGATCTGTAAATTTAGCCTACTACCCTACTGCTTAGAGGGTTAAGGCCATCGCCTTCGATCTACTCCACTACTGTTTAGGGGGATAAGATCTGTAAATTCAGCCTGTTACCCTACTGCTTAGGGGTTTAAGACCCTTCGTCTTCGATCTGTTCCACTACTGCTTAGGGAGATAAGATCTGCAATTTGGTCTGTTACCCTACTGCTTAGGGGTTTAAGACCCTTCGTCTTCGATCTGTTTCCCTACTGCATAGGGGGTTAAGATCTGGAAATTCAGCCTGTTACCCTACTGCTTAGGGGTTTAAGGCCCTTCATCTTTGATCTGCTCCACTACTGCTTAGGGAGATAAGATCTGCAATTTGGTCTGTTACCCTACTGCTTAGGGGTTTAAGACCCTTCGTCTTCGATCTGCTCCACTACTACTTAGGGAGATAAGATCTGCAATTTGGTCTGTTACCCTACTGCTTAGGGGTTTAAGACCCTTCGTCTTCAATCTACTCCACTACTGCTTAGGGAAATAAGATCTGCAATTCGGTCTGTTACCCTACTGCTTAGGGGTTTAAGGCCCATCAACCTCGATTTGTTTCCCTACTGCTTAGGGAGATAAGATCTGCAAATTCACTGATTCTAGGGACATGACCTGTAGAATCAGTTCCATGTATTTATGCTTATGTCAAAGAATTAGGATGCTATGATCAAAATGAATCAAATGTTCCTAATTAGATGCACTTATGAATGATCTATGAATGTATGAGTGCAGCATGTTGTGAGCGTGAATCCCTGTTTAGGTTGCCATTGCTCTTTGTTCATCAAGGTTCCTTCACAGAAATGGTACCCTGTCTTCTTGTTCAACTCAAATTTTGAACAGAAAACCCGAAGAGGTAGTCCCAATTTAAACTCTTTCTTCTCAGATGCTCCAAATCTTTGAGTTTGGTTAGTTCTAAAAAATAGTCCTGTTTCAGGTTCCTGTACTATTTAGAAACTTTCAGGGTAATATGCAGAACTCTTTTTGCGAAAATGGCTTTAGTCCATTAATCATCATTTCAATGCAAAATGCTTGAAAAAGATCATAATAATGACAAAACTGAAATTTATCAGAAACAACATTTGAAGGGAATAGATTAATTACAGTCAACAAACATTGCTGGAATAAAAAATGAATAAAAGGGAATAGGTGCCCCAGATATCGCAGTGTAAGCTTCTTTGCACGAACTTCTTGAGGACTCCCTTTTTTCCCAATATGTGCTTAGGGGATCTAGAGTACCCTTGTAGATGCCCCAAGACGTAACGTCTCTCTTCCTTGTTAATTTAGGTATCATAAGACTACCACATGCCTCACCTTTGATCAAAATTTGAATCGCCCTTTACGGGTTTTCAATCCAAAATCCCTTTGGTCTCAAGGTGCTCTTTACGAGTTTTCACCCTGGCCTCTCCCCCTTTTTTTAATTTTTTTTATTTTTAAGTGAAGTATTTCTTAACCGAATTCGAATTCACGGGATTGGGTAAGGTCTTGCCATCCATTTCAGCCAATATCAATGCTCCTCCAGAAAAGGCCTTCTTTACCACATAAGGTCCTTCCCAATTCGGCATCCATTTCCCCCTGAAATCTTTTTGTATGGGCAGGATCTTTTTCAACACTAGGTCTCCCTCGTGGAATTCCCTAGGACAAACCTTTTTGTTGTAAGCTCACATCATTCGCTTTTGGTACATCTGACCATGGCGAATAGCACTTAGCCTCTTTTCTTCAATCAGATTCAACTGATCGTATCGGGACTGGATCCATTCTGCTTCGTCCAACTTTACTTCTGACAAAACTCTGAGGGAAGGAATCTCGACTTTGATAGGTAAAGCCGCCTCCATCCCGTAAACCAATAAAAAAGGCGTTGCTCCGGTGGAAGTCCTGACAGACGTTCAATAAGCATAGAGGGCGAATGGTAGCTTCTCATGCCAATCTTTATAACTTTTTGTCATCTTTCCCACAATCTTTTTGATGTTCTTATTGGCTGCTTCGACTGCACCGTTCATCTTCGGGCGATACAGTGATGAGTTGTGGTGTCTAATCTTGAACTGCCTGCAGACCTCTGCTATTGTACTGTTGTTCAAATTCAATGCGTTGTCAGATATAATCCTTTTCAGCATTCCATATCGACAAATGATTTCCTTTTTTAGGAACTTGCTAACTGCTGATTTTGTAACATTGGCATGTGAAGCAGCTTCCACCCACTTGGTGAAATAATCGATGACCACAAAGATGAAACAATTCCCATTTGAAGCTTTTGGTAATATTGGCCCAATCACATCCATGCCCCAAATCGAGAAAGGCCATGGCGAAATCATGACATGCAGAGGTGAGGGAGGTACATTAATCTTGTCTCCATAGATTTGGCACTTATGACATCTTTTGGGGTAGTTAATACAGTCTCCTTTCATGGTGGGCCAATAATAACCAAACCTCATAATTTGCCTGGCCATTGTAAAGCCACTAGCATGTGTCCCACAGACGTCCTCATGAACTTCCTCTAAGATTTTTTTAGCCTCTATAGCATCTACACATCTCAACAGTACTTGATCTTTCCTTCTTTTGTATAGGATCTCCCCATCTAAGACATAGCCATGGGCCAGTCTTCTCAACGTTCTTTTGTCGTTCTTAGTAGCTTGGTCGGGGTACTCGCAATTCTTCACATATCGCAGGATATCGTGGTACCAAGGGTGATCATCATTTTCTTCTTCTTCTTCGAGGTTGTAACAATAAGCCGGGGCCTCGTAAATGCTCATTTGGATTGGTTTCACATCCTCTGGTTGGTTCACCTTGATCATAAAAGCTAAAGTTGCTAAGGCGTCAGCCATCTGTTTTTCCTCTCGCGGGAGGTAGCAGAAGACAATATCATCAAACTCTTTAATTAATTCAAGGATTAGCCTTCGATAATTGATCAACTTGGGGTCTCTCGTCTCCCATTCACCTTTGAGTTGATAAATCACTAGGGCAGAATCTCCATATTCATCTAACACCTTGATTTTACGTTCTATGGCCGCACGTATTCCCATGATGCATGCCTCGTATTCTTCCATATTATTCGTGCAGTCAAAATCCAATTTACTAGTGAAGGGATCATGATCTCCGTTCGGGGATACCAGGACTACCCTGATTCTATTGCCCACGACATTTGATGCTCCGTCAAAGTTTAGCTTCCAAGGATGACCTTCTTGAGGGTCTTCTTCAGTGGTTGCTATGTATATTAGATCTTCATTTGGGAAGTTAAAGTTTAGAGGCTCGTAGTCCTCTAGGGCTCTGCTTGCTAGAAAATCTGCTATCGCACTCCCTTTTACGGCCTTCTGGTTCACATAGACTATATCGAATTCAGAAAGTAGAATTTGCCATCGGGTCATTCTCTCGTTCAAGGCAGTCGACTCCATCAAGTACTTCAGAGGGTCCATTTTAGAGATTAGCCAAGTTGTGTGATACAACATGTATTGTCTCAGTCTTCGGGTTGTCCAGATTAAGGCACAACACAACTTTTCAATGAACGAGTATCTCGTCTCACACTCAGTAAACTTTTTACTGAGGTAATATATCGCTCTTTCTTTCCTTCTTGATTCATCGTGTTGGCCAAGCACGCATCCCATAGAATTTTCAAATACCGTCAAATACAGTATCAGTGGATTATCTGGACTAGGTGGTGTCAACACTGGGGTATTAGACAAGTATTGCTTAACTTTGTCGAACGTCTTCTGGCATTCCTCGTCCCAAACACCAGGGTTGTGTTTCTTAAAGAGACGAAATATGAGGTCACATTTCTCGGTTAGTTGTAAAATAAACCGAACGATGTAATTTAATCTTCCTAGGAATCCCCGAATTTCCTTCTGAGTTCATGGTGGAGGTAACTCTTGTATGGCTTTGACTTTATTTGGGTTAATCTCAATCCCTTTTTCACTGACCACGAATCCTAGCAGTTTTCCTGACCTGGCCCCGAAGGTACATTTTGCTGGATTGAGTTTTAACTGGAATTTCCTCAACCTCAAAAATAATTTCCTCAAGACTTGCACATGCTCTTCTTCAGTCCGAGATTTGGCGATCATGTCATTGACGTAGACTTCAATTTCTTTATGCATCATATCATGGAATAGGGTTACCATGGCTCTCTGATATGTTGCTCCCGCATTTTTCAATCCGAACGGCATCACCTTATAGCAAAAGGTTCCCCACATGGTCACAAATGTGGTTTTATTCATGTCTTCAAGATGCATCTTGATCTGATTGTACCCCGAGAAACCATCCATGAAGGAGAAGAGTGAGTAATCTGTCGTGTTATCCACTAAGGTGTCAATATGAGGCAACGGGAAATTATCCTTCGGGCTGGCTTTGTTTAAGTCTCTATAGTCTACACACATCCGTACTTTTCCATCTTTTTTAGGGACGGGGACAATGTTGGCTACCCAAATTGCTTCTTGACCTCCTCATTTATTTTCAACAAAACATCTGGCCACATTCTTCAAAGCTTTTGCTGAACTGGCTTGCATTCTTCTTTAATAGGGAGCCTATGTACCACAATGTCAGTACTTAGCCCAGGCATATCCTGATATGACCATGCAAAGACATCATTGAACTCTTGAAGTAACTCAATAAGACCCCGTTTTGTCTCTGTGGTAATGCAAGCTTCGATCTTTACTTCTTTCCTTTCTAGTTCATCTCCCAAGTTCACGACTTTTATGGTCTCTTTGTAGGGTAGAATCTGTTTCTCCTCGTGTTCTACCATCCTTAACAAATCAGGGGATAAGTTACAGTCTCCGTTATCCTCAAAGTCCTGAGATCTCTCTAGGCACATATCTCGCTCAAAAGGAGACTCTGAATTAGTAGTAACGTCACTCACATCATTGATATCTGAAAACCTGTTGTAGGTGCGAAGGAAGATACAAAGAACAATAGAATCTAAGAACAATGATATGTATGGTATGATCATGAATGAAAAAGTCAAAAGGATGCATTTTATTGAAATAAGGATTTCGAACATAAGCCCATTTCACAAAAAGGACACTTGTTACTCCTAGGCCTAGAGCAATAAGTGTGTTTTGGACATTACTCTGAGTTAGTTCTAAAGACTACAAGAATCTCTTCCACAGTTCAATTATTCAGAACGCTTCCCGGCTCATAGGGGCGAATGCCCGACAAATTCTCTACCTTAGTTCCTTCTTCATATGTGGCGTTGATGTCCAAACTCTCCATTATTCCTTCCATGATTTCCTTTCTCGATGTCTTTCGCACGGAGTGAATGACCCCTCCAGACACAAAAGTCTTCGATATATGGGGGAAGATCATTGGTTCCCATTCGATTTCTCCCCCGCTCAATCGCGCTCTCCTTCTTTCTTACTTCTTCTCAAGTTTCTTCTTTCTTTGTTTCATGTTCGACTTAAACCCTAACCCAAAACAGTCTTGTTTGTCCTTCATCACTGGTACATTAATCCTTCCCTGGAGGTATCTCCCGAGTTCTCTTCTGGGTAGAGCTCCTTTTCTAACAATTAGCCGTAGTCTCATTCTTGTAGTCTCAGATAACCTGGGCATTGGAATATTATTTCCTTCAGTGATGAATGTTGCGTTCACAAACTCCAAAGATCGAAAAGAGCACTCAATTGCTTCATCATTTGCCTCCAGATATGGGGCATCACTGGTTATCGCCGCGATGATGTCCTTTTCAGCATTGATCGTTACTAACCGACCTTCGGTCACTAATTTCAACTTTTGGTGCAGCGATGAAGGGATTGCCCCTGCCGAGTGTATCAATGGTCTCCCCAATAGGCAATTATACGAAGGCTTAATGTCCATGACCAAGAAATCTACCTCGTAAGTGCTCAGCTCGATTAAGAGGGGTACTTCAATTCTCCCCATTACCTTCCTTTCCGTGCTATCAAATGCTCTCACTACACTTTGGCATGTCTTCATATGGGAACTATCTACTGGCAACCTACTCAGCGTAGATAGGGGTAGGACATTCAGCGCAGACCCATTGTCAATCAATACCCCCGGTAATGTGTACCCTTTACAGCGAGTCGTGATGTGCAAAGCTTTAGTTGATCCTCGGCCCCCTGGCGGTACCTCATCGTCATTGAAGAATATGAAGTTGTCGGCACTTATATTGTTGACTAAGTGGTCCAGTTTGTTTACAGAGATATCGTTAGCAACAAAAGTTTCATTCAACACCTTCATCAATGCGCTGCGATGGGTTTCGGAGCTTAAAAGTAAGGCCAGTACCGATATACGCGCTGACTATTTGTGCAACTGTTCTACGACACTATATTCACTGTGCTTTAGAAATTTTAAGAATTCCTTGACTTTTTTTTCAGTCACTGATTCATTAACAGTTGGTTCAGGCCCTGCCGGCCTCTCTTTCTTTTGCTTAATTGCTAATGATTTTTCTTTAACCTGTTCAACTTTTGTATTTGGGGTATAACGCCTTCCACTACGCGTATAAAAACCCTCGTCTTGAACTTCCTCTGATGCATTAATCAGGGTCTCCTCTCCCGGGAATGTCACATTGCAGCTATAGTTCCACGGTACCCTTTTGCTATCTTTATAAGGGAAAACAACGGGCTTTTGGATCACGACCTTTGGCGCAACTTGTGCCCCGGCTTCATTTATTTTCGGATGTGATATGATAACCACTGGGTGGTTGACTTTGTAAACATCCTTCATTAATCCCTCTTCGGAGGCACACACATCTGTTTTTTCTGGGCTCCTGACATATTCGAAGAATTCCAGCTCCTTATTATCCATCAATCCTTGTACTAAAGCCCTGAATTGGCTGCATATCTGAATCTCGTGATCCTCTTGGTCATAGAACTCGCAGTAATTCTTCACTTCTCGAGGTCTGACCTTTGAATTCTGTGCTATCAACCCTCTTTCCACCATTTTCTTCTAAACTTCCTCCAACGGGGTATTCATTTCTGCAATATTCATCTTAATTTCTTTCCCTGAACTCTCAATTATCACATTTATTCCCTTATCCCCATGGTTAGGTAATGAATTCTCTGCACTGGATGTATCATCAAATTTCACAATCCCCATGTTGACGAGTCTTTCAACCAATTTCTTGAAAGTGGTACAGTTTTCTATCGAGTGTCCTGTGGCTCCCGCATGGTATTCGTATTGGACATTTGCGTCATACCATTTGGGGTATGGAGGTTGCATTGGTTTCAGATAGAAGGGAGACACGACATGTGCATCAAATAAACTCTGGTATAACTCCTTGTATGTCATTGGAATGGGCGTAAATTAAAGTTTCTCCCTATTTTGTTTTGTGTTAGGCTCTTGTCTGGGTGGGTCCTGTTGTCCAGTAGTTGTCGACCTTGGTTGGCTTACGGTGATCGATTTCGAATATGAGCTCATATTATTCACCTCGTGCTCTTTCTTTCTCGGCGCTGACCTCATAGCGTTTTCCCCAGACTCTAATTTCCCACATCTTATGGCATTTTCTATCATTTCTCCAGACATTACTATGTTCGAAAAACTCTTGGTTGGGCTACCCAGCATGTGGTTAATAAAATGTGCATTCAGGGTATTGATGAAGAGCATAGTGGTTTCCTTTGCCAACAGAGGGGGTTGGACTTGTATGGCCACCTCTCTCCATCGCTGGGCGTACTGCCTAAAGCTCTCATTATGCTTTTTCTCCATATTCTGTGAAGTGATTCTATCAGGAGCTATGTCTGCCACATGACCGTACTGATTCATGAAGGCTTGTGCTAAATCTTTCCATGAACTGATCTGGGCGTGACTCAGTTGGTTGTACCATCTAGAAGCGGCCCCAACCAGACTTTCTTGGAAGCAGTGAATTAATAGTTGGTCATTGTTGACATGGCCTGCCATTCGTCTGCAGAACATAGTGATGTGAGCTTCGGGACAGCTAGCCCTATTGTATTTCTCAAATTCCAGAGTTTTGAACTTGGGAGGGAGTACTAGGTCCGGAACCAAACTTAATTCTTTAGCGTCGATTCCACCACGATAGTCGGTGCTTTCCATTTCTTTAAATTTTTCTTCTAACCATCTACACCTTTCTTCAAGCTCTCTCAGGTTCTACCCTTGTCTTTTCTGCTTCTGTTACTTCATCGAGATTGAGGACCACAGGGTTGGTTGGGTTGTCCCCCGGATTAGAGCCCGAGCCGGCCTGATAATTCTTCGGTACCGAAACACCGGCCTGAAATGGTTGGGGCCTAATGGTGACTGATGGCCTTCCTGGGTACATGTCAAGTTATGTATGAACGTCCGCTGGGGCAAAACCCGGAGGGTAGGTAGGATCTTCATTATCTTCTCCAACATTAATCAAAGGGCTTTTCCCGCCAGCCAATAAACGAGTTAATTGGTCCATCATGCTTTTCTGGGACTCCAACATATGGTCCCTCATATCTTGCTAGATTTTGGCAAGCTGTTCTTGTATATGTGTTTGTAATTGATCCTGCATCTCTTTTTGCATTTGTTCCAATCTCTCTAACCTTTGGTCCATTGCTCTTGTTCTTCCCCTTGTACCGTAACATGTTCCAGGGTAACTGCCATGATTTTTAGGGTTTTTTTAGGGAAAGCCTAATGCAAATAATGCAATGCAATGCAAATGCATGAAATGAATGCAAAAGAAATGAATGCATTGATTCTGAATTCAATTTCATTAGAACAACTTTTCTAGAAAAAAAATTCCTTTACATAAAACGGGCTACATATACGGCCTTTCTCTCATATTCCAAGCGAAGACACCTATCTTCCTCTTCACATCCGGATCTTATGGTCGAGTCTTGCAAATTCCCTAAGAGATGTCTATATTAACTCCTTTTTGCTTGATCTGGGCCGCGACTTATTGATCACTTGTCCCTGCGATACTCGTCAGCTCCTTTAAGACGTGACGACTCTTGAACAATCTTTGACGGCTTGTATCCTCAGGCAATGAAGCAAAGTCTTGTATTTTTTCACGGACTATCAGCCTTCTTTCATTGTGTTCACTTGGACCATACTTAGATAACCGTATTATAATCCACTTTATCAAAAAAATTCGTTTTCTTATGACAAACTGTTCTATTTAGCAATCAAATATGAATCAACACCTCCTTCCTATGATGATGTAATGCAATGCAATTGTAAAACAAAACAAAAATAAAACACGTTAGTACAGGATAAATAAATAACAAATAAAGCAATTCGGGTGACCACTAGGGGTTTGGAGTGGCTCTACCTAGGGTGGGCTCCTAGGTCTCTCTATATGTGGTTTGGTTCTAGAGGAAGGGTACCTGAACCAGCAGATTCCTCGATCCTCACCCATTATAGGTTCTTATGGAGCGAGTTCAGTTCAGGGGAATACATTTCCCTATGGCTGCACGGAGATAAAAATCTCACGAAGACATAGGTACGGATGTATCCGGAAAGCAATCCGCTATCCTGCACGGAGGTGAAAACCTCACGAAGGAATAGTTTCTCACTCCCACTTAAAGAGTGTGACCACAACGGTCATACAATGCAATGTGCGAGGATATATGCATAAAAACTTGAAGCGATTAAAGAAAATGGGAATAAAATGATGAAAACCGTACGGAAAACGGGTGAAATACAATGAAGGGATCATATATCAAAACCAAATTCTCAATTTTTGACAAAAAGACAAAATTTAATCAACTTGTGGCTTGACTCTCTTATTTGGTGTCCCCAGTGGAGTCGCCAAGCTGTCGTAACCATTTTTTTTGAAAAAACGGGAATTGACTTAGATTTTTGGAAATGAAAACGAATAGAGGAGTCACCACCAATATTTTTTGATGAGGTGTGATCGGATCACCTTAAATTAATCATTTTTATAAAAGTTAAGATTTACTAAAACGATAATTTTTGGCCTACGAAAATCAGAAAATGAGTTCGGGAGTCTGTTACGCACGAGGAAGGATTAGCACCCTCGATACGCCCAAAATTGGTACCTAGTTGATTAATTAGTGTCTTAGTGTCGAAAATTTGAAAACTTGAAAGAATTTAAAATACAATCCCTCTTTGTAAAGAAAATGCTCAAATGTTAAAGACCTTCTCGTCTCACAATATAAAATGTCACATTTAGTAAGTTAGGACACGACATCTTGAATTTTTGAGAGCGAGCTTGCCTTTTATATAAAAATTCGTGTATTTCAAAAGGTTATTCAGTTAGTTAAGGTGAACGAGAAAAATCGAAACCCAGTAAGTTAGAGCACGTTTCCTCGAATTTCCGAACACCGAATATTGCCTTTACTTGCAAAAATCTTATTTCGAGGTAACAAAATGCCATACCCGGTAAGTTAGGGCACAACACCTCGTATCTCCGAGAATAAGCATTTTTCAAAACTCATGTCGCGATTTAAAAGAGTATTCCGTTATTTAGGTTAAAGGAGAAAAATCGAAACCCAATAAGTTAGGGCACGATTGTCTCGAATTACCAAATACGGAATATTACTTTTATGAAAGAATTATTATTGGGTTGGATATAATGATAATAATAATAATATTAAAGTAAAGTATATAATAATACTATATATAAAAATATATATATGTATATAATAGAAATACACACTACTATATAATAATAAATATAGAAATACAAAAAGCAAATATAATAAAAATATTAAATTAAAGTAATAAAAAACAATACTATATATAAATATATATATACATAAAAATATACACTAATATATAATAATAATAGTAATAGCAAAAATAATGAAAATATGAGTAATATTAATAATATATTAGAATACAAAAGTAAAGTAATAACAATAGGGGTGATAATAATAATAATAATAATACAAACAATAATACATATATATATAATAATAGTAGTCAGAAATAAAAAATAATAGAAATAACAATAATTATAGTAATAATATAAATAAATATGGAGATGGTATATATAATATAATAATATAAATAATATATACATAAGAAATAATAATAATATAAATAATAGTAAAAATAATAAAATAAAAAAAAATAAAACAAAGCTCTCAACTCTCTCCCTCTTTCCCCATTCCGGCCATGGTCCGGTCAGTACCCAGGCGCCGGACTTGCGCCGTTCGCCGTCTTTGCCGCTGTCGCCGACCACCGTGCGCGGTGGCCGAAATTTAAAAAATGTATTATTTTTTGTTTTCTTTTTTATTTTTATATCTAAATATATGTATACTATTTTTGAAAGAAAAGAAAAAAAGAAAAAATGTTTATATGTACAAAAAAAGTGAAAATAAAAAGGAAAAAAGAAATAAAAACCTTAACGCGTTTGAATCTTTTCTTCTTCAATACTCGCTTTTTTTTATTTCAGATTTGCTTGCAAACCTTTTGCTTTTACATTCTTCTCTTTTTTTTTTGTATCAAAAAAATGTTTCAAAAATACAATTCTTTCCTCCTCTTTTCTTTACAATGGACTTTTGGTTTTGCTTTTATAGCCATCTTACATACATTTCTTATCATTCTATGTCTCTTCTCCATTTGATGGTGTAGGTGCAAGTGGGAGACAAGGCGGTGGAATAGGTGCAAGTGGGAGGCAAGGTGGTGGAGTAGGTGCAAGTTGGAGGAAAGTTGGCTAGGGTTTTGTCTTCTTTTTTTTTTTTTTAAAATAAGTTTAGGTTGTATTGGGCTAGGGTTTTTATTATTTGGGCTTAGTTTTGGGTCTGATTTTGTAATTGGGTTTGTGAATTGGGTAGGATTTAGGTTTGATATTAATTTGTTGGGCCGGGCAAATTTGGGCCTCTACAAAAGCTTATCTATAATATGAGAGTCCTAAGAGATTTAAACTCTAAATAATCTTATTTATTAAGATTTACAATATTCACCATAGTAACTCTAGTTTTACTTGAGTGTTTCACTATGTAACACCCCTAACCCGTATACGATGCTGGAACAGGGTTATGGAGCATTACTGGACTTCTAACTTATACAATCAAACATTTCATAATCAAATACCATTCAAATAAAAAACCATTCAGACACATTCATACAGTTCCTAATACGAGCCATCGAGGCCTCAAATAGACATTAAAAGTGGTTTGGGACTAAACCAAGTACTCAAGAAATTTTTAGAAAAAATATTGAAATTTTTCAAAATGCAGGGGACACACGCCAGTGTGGCCAGGCTGTGTAGGCATTCAAAATGGGGTCACACGGCCAACCACATGCCCGTGTACTAGGCCGTGTACCCTTTGGAATGGCCTCACACGCCCTTGTGCCAAACAATGTGCTAGCCGTGCGAAAACTGAAGGGTATACTGACTTCTGCCACGCGGTCAAGCCACATGCCTGTGTGAAGCTACTGACTTGGTCTTTATAGAAGTACCATGGGACACACGGTCGTGTCACCTGGCCGTGTGTCATACACGATTGAGACACACGCCTGTGTCTCTGCCCATGTGGACAAAAATAGGTCATTTTCCAAGCCATATTCTTTACCCATATTGGTATCAACCTATACACATCAATTTCCACATAACCAAAGTATAAATAGGTATTCAAAACCAACCAATATCAAGTTTATAACATGTAATATCCATACATACAACATGATATCCATAAGAAAATTCACTTAACCACTTTAACACATATCAAACATACTTTCAAAGTCTACCTAGATGGTCAAATACATATATGAGACATTGTGCCTAAAGCCTAGCATGCATACTCATCTCAATTCCAACCATTTAGTACCAAAACACATTTATGCAAGCACGACATTCATATAGCAATTACACACCACATATCATAAGGCCATTTATATATATATATATATATATACATACCAAAATATATGACCAATTTACAAGCCAAATCAAATGGCCAAAACTCGATAAGACATATAGGCCATATTAGCCAAAAATACCTATACACGTCATTTAACCCAAAATATAAAGTCTAAAGTACCAAAATGATTGTTTGATAGTGTGACGTAATCTTCGACCACTTTTGAACCGAGCGAGCTTCCGAAATACTATAAATCATGAACAATAAACAGAGTAAGCAATTAAGCTTAGTAAGTTCGTTTAACTAAAATATAACTTACCATTCATCCACAATTTAGATAAGCATAATTAAAACGTAGGTAATTTCCAATTAGCCCTAAGCCAAACACATAACCACAATCATATTAGCCATATATAAATTTAACAATTTAAATTACTTTCCATATTACACATGAATATATGTAGTAGTTCGTATTGAACTCGTATAACTTCGTATTATTACTATATTCGTTGAACCAATTGGAATACTATCAGATACTCAGGTATCTCACACACTAAATGCCAATACATGGTCAAAACCACCACTATCTCATATCTCATATAGAGATGTTCACTTTCGAGCCATCAATAGGTCTGCTCACACAAGCTGTAAGTCAATACGTGGCTACATAGTGCTGCTCACACAAGTTGTAAAGTATCCGCAACACATGACGGAAAACTCAGCCACCGATAGGGCGTACAAGACCATCACCTAAAAACACGGTAACCCCTAATGATATATCATTTGTATCCTATCTATTCTTAAGGTTCAACCGGGATTCAGTGTAATGACCCAAAATTCACGGGTATCGGAAAAGTGCAATATCGGGCCTCCATTTTAGTGAAATGAGTCCGTAAATAATTATTAGAAATATTTATGAGTCTAGTGATGTGTTTAATTAGGTTTAAATTAGATGAATTTAGCTTAATTTAGAGTAATTAGTAAAAATGACTAAATTGAGTAAAGGGTAAAGTTTAATAATAGATTAAAAGAACATAGTAGGGACCAAATGGGTAATTAAGCCACATTTGGAGGTTGAGGCGGCATATAAGGAAATGTCTAGAAATTTTGTTGTTTTATTATTATTATTATTATTTAATCTTATTATATTAGAAAAATAAATTAGAATATGAGAAGTGTAAGGTGATAAAAATAGACAAATGTAGGAAAATATATGTATACAATTGTAATATAAATAATTAATTAGTAAATAGATATTTAGTATTTATATTTATTAAGTAAAAAGATATTATTAATTAAATAATTACAATATGAGATTTTTAGTTGATAAATAAATTAGATTTATGACAAATGTATGGTTGAGATAAATTTCATGTGTATTAATTAAAATAAAAACATTTGTAATACAAATATTAGTAATTAAATAGATATTTATTATTTATTATTTATTATTATTAAATAAAATATGTTTATTTGACAATTAATTAAATTATAAGATTTTTATGAGGTAAACAAATTAAATAGAGACAAATGTAAATTATATGATTGTACAATTGTATTAATTATATTTGTTATTAAATAGATTTTTATAAAAACAACTATCAATATAAACTAATATATATATATTATAAAAGAAACAAAGATGCAACATGAAAGAAAAAAAAAGAAAGTTACAGAGAGCAAAACGGGAAAGGAAGAAAGAAATGAGAAAAAGAAAAGAAAAGGAAAAATTAGAAATTTGAAGCTTTAAAGTTTAAAGTAGAGGTGATCATGGGCCGGGCCGGGCTCAAACAAAATTTTAGGCACGTCTACTAGGCCTGGGCCCGGCCCGAAATATGGGCTTAAAATTTTGTCCAAGCCCGGCCCGAAATAAAATTACTAAGCCCGAACCCGGCCCATATTAATTTTTTTCTTATTTCATTAAATAAAAAATTTTAAAAATATAATAAATCAAATATATTTAAAAAACATAAAAACAAATATTAAAACAAATAAAAATAATACTAAAACAATTTTTAAAACAATACACAAATTAATAATATAATAAAAAATAGTTATATTAAAATTTTAAAATAATTAAAAAAATAAATTAATATATAATTCGGGCCGGGCCGGGCCGGGGCAGGGCTCGGGCCAAAAAACTCTTACCCGAGGCCCGGCCCGTTTTCTAAACGGGCCTCGTTTTTTTTCCCAAGCCCATTTTTCGGGCCTATATTTTTACCCAAACCCTTCCATTTTTCGGGCGGGCCTTCGGGTCGGGCCGTCCGGCCCATGATCAGCTCTAGTTTAAAGTACTGAATGATTATATTAAAGTACTGAACAACTGATTGTTATTGATTGTTTATGAATAGAAATAAATATTTTCTTGAGAATAAGTTATTGAATTGAGGTATAGAAATGAAATTTATGAAATAATGATTTATGAAATGGTTATTGATGAAATGCATGAAATGGATATCGATGTGTAAGAATATATATAAATTAAAATGAAGAAAAGCTATTTAAAATACATATTATTACAGTAAAAATTAAAGTTTAAATGCATGAAAGATTTATTAAAGGTAAAATAGTGGTAAGATTTAATGTGTATATATATATTGTTTTACCTTAAGTATTTGAATTATAGTAATACCATTGGGTGTATACTCAGTGTATGGTTTGTTTCCGTGCGCAGATTAGGTACAAGAATTTTTGAAGAGTTGAATTTTGAGATTTGCAAGCTCTCATTTCATCACATCTTCAAGCAACAACAGGGTATGTTTTAAAATTTTGAATAGAATGGCATGTACTTAAGAAAAATATTAAGTATATTCCAAGTGTCCGTTTTTATGTTCTAATATATTAGTGATTAGCTAAGAATTACTTTGGCACTAAATGTAATATTCCTATATCAGGTTCATTAAGTCGAATATGGTATAGGGGTTGTTACATTCAGACAATGTCGGTACCTCGTCAAGAACTTCCATGGTGTCGTATCATCACAATTATACTAATTAAGCATTTAAAGCACATATAATTTAATGTTTATTAAACATACGAACTTACGTCAAATTAGTACGGAGATAATCGACCGATTAATCCACTACTTTGTCTTTCCCCCGATCTAAATTTGAACGTGACTTTTCTTGATCTATATATAATAAAATTTAACTAATTTAATACTTATTCAAATCAATTCAATCCAATTTCATGTTATGGCAAAATTACCATTTTACCCCAAAACATTTGACTTCATTACAAATTAGTCCCTAGGCTCATAAAAATAAAATTCATGAAAATTTCTCTACAACCAAGCCTAGCCAAATTTTATAGAAGCTCATAGCAGCCTATATAATTCCCAATTTCACATTTAACACACACTTTTTACTTTTCTCTATTTAGCCCCAAACTGACAATTTCAACAAAACTTACTTAACAAAAGTTGTTTATTTAACAATCAAGATTCATTTTCTTCCATTAAAATTCAATAAAAATTAAAAGCTCTCATGGAAAAACCCTATACTTTCAACCATATTGCAAATTAATCCTCCATTTAGCTAGATTAAGCTATAATGGTTCCGAAAGCATAAAAATTAATAAAAACGGGTCAAAGAATCACTTACATACAAGGGAACTAAATGGCTGAAATTTTAAGCTTCAAAAACCCCTGCTTTATTGAAAATTTTGGTGGAGAAGATGAAGCAAATGGGTTGGTAAATTTTGTTTTTATTATTTTATCTTTTAATTACCTAATACCAACCTAACATCACAAATTTCATGATTACACTCCATGTACATCCACTAACTCAATTAATGGTCCAATTACTCAATAAAGACCTGTACTTTAAAGTTCTATAGCTATTTAACACATTTAGCTAGTAGAACACAACTTTCACACTTTATGCGATTTAGTCCTATTTCATAAATTGAGCTTACAAACAGTAAAATTTCGTTAAGAAATAATATAAAAATAATATAAAAACAAATTTTTATGACCTTGGATTTGTGGTCTTGAAATCACTATTCCGATTTCACTGAAAATGGGCCGTTACACACTAGGCTACCAAGGCTTAAAGTAGATGAGTTTCTTTATATGTTTAATGAATCAGGCCAATTCAAGTGGATCAAATGAGCCCCATTTAATCAGTTGACCTTCATGGGGCATTTTATGTGTATTTATCACGGGCTTTGATACTCGGCCCATGACATTTTCCCCCACCCATTCTCGTAACGCCTTTGTAGCATCCTCAGAATGACACTAGTCTAACTCGTCTCAAAACTGCCTCAATGCCTCGATAGTTTCCCAACTAATCTCTATGTTGGGTAGTTTCACCCCTTAAAACATTTACTTTAGCTTATGTCTCTTGCGTTATCCAACTAAAATTGTTTCTCTCTTCTAGACATCTCGATTATAAAAGCCCACCACTCTTACTTGCCCCCATTGTGACTTGTCTCAATCTAGATTCCCTTAACCCACACAAATAGACTTAGGCGTGCCTACATTGAACATTGGGTTAACCTTGAGCATTTCTGCCAACTCTAGTATATAAGCCCTTCGACTTACCCGTTTCAAAACTCTAAAAAGCCCTTGTGTCTTTGCCAACCCAATCGTAAGTCATAATGAAAAACACTAGGAATGTGTTTTTGATGTACCTTGCTCACAGCATTTACTCTGTTTAACTATCCAGTTTGCATCACCACTTTTCTCACAATTTGATACACAACCCACTTCTCTCATAAGTGGTAGCCCCACTGACAACTCAACAAGCTTCATATTAGTTTGTTGCACCTCTAGCATTTTCAGGGGGTCTCCTTAACACTCTGATCTACCAAGTCAATGTTCTTACAATAATGAACTTTCTCGACTAGTTGGATTGCCAACAATACTTTAGTTCCACATTTCTCATCACAACTCACAGACACAATGTATTGTTGTTGAGGAGTATCCCATATATATATGCAATTAGAGAAAGGAACCAATAAAACATTAATCTTTCAAGAAAATTCAAGTTGAGAAAAAAATCGTAATTATCTAAATGAATTACCTCAAAGTCTTCATTGCCTTTCCAATCTCCACTATGTAGCTCAACTCATTGTTCTACTCCCACAATTGGGGCCTCTTTCAAATTAACAGTCTTAATCTTCTTAGTCAATTTGCTAATTGAGAGACCAAGTTTACCTGCTACTTTTTCCGGCATGAATAAGTCTATTGCCCCCATATCAACAAAAGCACTCATTATTTGACATGCAATGTTGATGTCTACAAACATCAAGCCTCTTTACTTGTGATCCCTCTTCTCTTTAGTAAATTTGAATATTATTGACCTAAGCTTTAACAGTCTACCACTTCAGGCTCCTCTTTCTCTTATATATTGATCTCGATGAACTTGAACTGCTATGGGTAGTCTTGCATCATATGCGGTCTGCAACATAAGAAGCACTATATTGGCTTCTTTTCGTTCTCTTTACCCTTTTGATGGTTGTTGGGTTTCTTCTCATTTTGTGGTTTCCCATTACTACCATTCTTACCATTGTCATTATTGCCATTTTTATGTTATTCTCCTCACGGTCTCCTTCACTATTGCCATTCTTTTTATGCTTAGAAGACTTGAACTTGTCTTTCCTAGAAACAAATCCGATTAATGACTTTTTCATGATCATAGCTTTGGTCAATTATTGGATCCATCGGTATTCTAATTCCTATTTGGCTTATGGTTTCAAACCACCATGGAAATGAAGAATGCCTATTTGGAGCATCAGTTCACTGAACTCTTTTACATAATCTTAATTGTGCCTTGTTGCCAGAACCAACACAACTTAACTTAAGCCTTCTTCTTGGCATATTCTAGATAAAATTGCTCTTTAAACTTCTTTTAGAACTCCTCCAAAGTCCCAATTGTGGCTTGACCAAGTTTTTCATTTGTGGATCTACGATGCCACCATATAAGAGCGAAATTAGTAAAATATCTATGCTATTATTTATGTTCTTAACTGAGTTAATCTCACGAGTTAATTAGGAACCAATTTAGTTAGTACAATTACAAAAATGTTCTTCCGTAATTAAATTAAGTTATTTTATTCAAAGGTATTTTAGTCTTTTTACTTTAAAAATTAAACAAAAAAAATATTCACATGCTGATGGATTTGTTCTCATGCTATTAGCATCAACAAAAATATTAATTTTACCGCTAAACCAAAACTTTATTTTAATATAATATTTACATTTTAATACATATGTTATGCAACTTTATCACCTCCATCAATTGTATATTGATAATGTTGTTAATTGAGATGATGTCTCAAGCCAACTTGACATTAACTCACGATTAATGACAACACCGTGATAAACAAATGTAATGCATTTAGTATTCTTAATATGATGTGTATTTATGCATTTAAATTTTGTTTAACTAAAAATTTAATCTAATTTTTTAATTTTAATGTCGTAAATATTTCATTTGTTATTATGATTAATTAGTTTCAAACCATACATTTTATTATTTATTATATGCTATTTTTAAACTAATATTTGTGTTCTAAGTACTTAGCTTTCACTTGCACAAGCGTGTGATAGGTGTAGTGAGCCAAATTTGCCCGACACATATAAAAACAAAAAAACAAACCAAAAATAAAAATAAATAAATAACCACAGTCCAAAGTCCAGATTACATGACCCAAGACCCAAGTTACAAGCCCATTCACAAAATGACTTAGCCCAATACTTAAAACGAGCCCAAACGGCCCGAAAGCCAAGCTAAGTTTCGGCAAACCCTAGGGCAAAAGGGGTCCTCGCGCCGCAGAGCATCAACCACATCGCGCCACGCCCACCCTCCGTACGATGCCAGCATCTCAGCAGCCAGCATAGCCCCGTACCTGAGCGCCACGCACCCTGTACCTACAAAGAAAGGACGAACACACAGCAAGAAAGAAACAAAAACAAGGAATATTGTATTTTTCATTTTTTGATCATTTTATTTCTCCGGCTATAAAGCCAAAGGAGGGATCCATTGTAATTTTTACGCGATACTACGCACATTGAAATACAAATACAAAGCAAAAAAACAGAGATTAAAAAAGGTGTTCTGGGTTCTTTCCATTATTTTCTTTTTGTTTACTGTATTTTCTTTTTTTCTTTCTCTTTGTAAATCTGTCTAAACAAAAAAACTAACTAAAAAGGAAGAAAAAAATCTCTCACCTGAATCCCTTTCGATCTCGCCGTCGGAGTGATTTCTCCGTCGTTGTAATCGGGTTCGACAAAGGGACAGAGAACTCCCTTTCTCCTCACTCTTTGGTTGCTGAAGGTTTAGCCTTCGAGAGGGTCTTTCAAGATGGAGCTTAAAAGCTCATTCTCCGCAGCGCCGGCCACTGGCCATGGCGACGATTGAGTGAGCAGACGATGGCCTTTTCGGCTGAAGAGAAAAGGAAGAGATGGGGGGGTTGGGGAGCATTAGGTTTTTCTTTCAATTTGTTTTTAGGTGGCTGAAGGTTTTTTTTTAGGGATTTTAGGTTGGTTTTTGTTCAGCTAATGAAACGGTGACGTTTCAGGGGAAGGGATCCGCGCGTCAAACCGCTTCCAGACCTGAACCCGTGCCTTTGCGCGTCAAAAGGGTTAATTCCACATTAAATCCCTCCCCTTTTGCGCCGCGTTTGAATGAGCCCATCTGCGCTCCTTTTGTTTTTTTTTATTTTCCCTTATAATTTGCGCTATTTTGCAATCCGACCCGCGCTTAAACATTGCGTTTTGAGGGATGGATTATTTCCATCTTGGGTCCCTACGCACTTGCGCGTGTTGCATATCAATACTTTTATCATTACTGACTTATTTTCAAATTACCCCGTATATTATAGTTTAATTTTAATTGAGTCCTTTTTATATAGTCTTTTTTATTTTATTTATTTATTTATTTGTACATTTTAAGTAATTTCGGTAATTGTTTCTTCGTGGTTGTAGATTCGTTTTCGTAATATTATTATCATACTTGGTATATTTTTAAATGTTTATCTCCTTTATATTATTATACATATACATATTTTACAATAAAGCTAATGTCATTTCATACATATAATGTTTTTATTCTAGCCATGTATTTTAGCATATATTTTGCTACGATAATATATTTTGTACATACATATATATTTCGCATAAAATTATTTTTCTACTTGCTTATATTAGTACACATATTTGGTTTATATATTATTAAACCTATACACATTATCATTTCTATATAAATTTGCATGTACTCTCTTTTAAATTTATATGTATATATATACGTATTAATACACTTATTACTTTAATAGATTTTTTTTTATTTTAAAACACCTTTTACTTTGTGATTTACTAAACATTTTCTTTAAGTATATATGAAATAATTTTAGAAACCTTTTTAATTAAAATTATTATTATTATTATTATTTTGAATGTTTCTTTATATTACATTGCTTTTGTGTCTTATATAGCCTCTTATTTAAATATTTTTGATATAAGGGTATGTATATAATTTTTAGACTAACTTAAAGTTCTTATATATATTTATATTATTATTAACCTCATGATCTTTTTACAATAAAATTACATGTACATATGTTTCTTTAAATCTATTTTGTGTCTTGTCATATATCTTTGTTATTCTTTTGTATTATATATATTATTTAAACCATCATATAGTTTGTTAACTTTTAAATATATTTGTGTTTAAAATATTTTACATGCAATTTGATTTAAACTTTCATTCTATGATATCGGTTTCAAAAAAAGGTTACATATATATATATCCCTAGTTTTATACAAATTTGTCAACCTATATTTTATATGTCTATCTATTCGTCATTTTTGTGAAATAGTTTTATACTATATTGCTTCTTTCGATTGCATTTTGTTTTGTGCCTCTAATAATTTTATTATGTCGTGTATGCTATCATTGCATGTTATTTATTCATTATTGCCATGATAATTGTTCTCCATGCATGATTGAAGTAGAGTTATATTTTCAAGCTAATTATATTTAATTGCTTATTTTCTTAGTTGATTAATATCGTCATTCATCATCTCATATGCGCCTGTTACCTCATATCATCGTTTTCCACCTTGTTTTTGAAATGTGGTTTTTTAAAATTCAAATCGTTAAGATAAATTTCGTCTTATTCTAAAAAATGCATTAATACGTTTTAAGCTAGTCTTATGGGTTTTCATTTAAAAATTCTTTGAAACGAAGACGAGATTCGATATTTGGCAATTCGCGGAATAGTGCCCTAACATGTTGGGTTGCAATTTCGCGTTTGCTCAAAATAATCAAATATCCCTTCAAAATTTCATTCATGTCTTCTAAAAATCATTTAAAACGAAGGCAATATTTGGCATTTGACAATTCGGGGATCATGCCCTATCGTGCTGGGTTGTGATCTCTCATTTGATCAAAACAATCGAATATTCCTTTAGGTTTTCACTCATGTTTATTAAAAACCTTTCAAAATAAAGGATGTTCGATGTTTGGCGATTTGAGAATCGTGCCCTATCGTGCTGGGTTGCGCTTTTTTCCATTTGTTCTAAACAATCGAAGATCCCTTCGGAATTTCATTCACGTTTTCTAAAAACCCTTTAAAACGAAAGAAGTGTTCGATGTTTGGCAGTTCGGGGAATAGTACCCTATCGTGCTGGGTCGCAATTTCTCGTTTGGTCAAAATAATCGAATATCTCTTCGAAATTTCATTCGTATTTTTTAAGGTGAGGCAATGTTCGATGTTCGAAAATTCGAGGAATCGTGCCCTACTGTGCTGGGTTTCGGTTTTTTCGATGGACCAAATAGTTGGACATCCTTTTGTTAATTTCAAATTATAAACTTTCGGACGTCGAAACAAGAAGATTTTTGGCGACCAATTCGGGTTATTCAAATGTTGTTAACAAGAACCACATTTCAAAAAACATTTTAATTTTCGACATAAGGACAGAATTTAATCGATTTGGTACCAATTTTGGGCGTAGTGAGGGTGCTAATCCTTCCTCATACGTAACCGACTCCCGAGCCCATTTTCTCATATTTTCGTAAACCAGAATCGTTGTTTTAGTAAACCAAAAATGTTTTATTAAAATAACCAAATCCTTAGGTGACCCGATCACACCAAAACAAAAAGGTCGGTGGCGACTCCATATTTTTGTTTTTTTCAAAAAGTCGATCTTCGTCCGTTTTTCATTAAACCTAAAATTCTTTAATAAAAAGGGTGGTTTCGACAATAGGGTTTTTAGTATTGATAATATTGTTGTTGATTGAGTTAGTGCCACAAGATAACTAGACACTAACTCAAGATAAAGGGCGAAGCCAAAAAAATTGCTTTACAAGGAGCCAGAGATGAATCATTATTTTTGGGGCCAAAGTGCAAATTTACCAATATACTAATAACTTTTAAAATTTTGAAGGGCCTATAAGGAATTTTACTATTTTGAGGGTGGGGGAAAAGCCATGGCATCTCCTTATCTATGCCCTTGTTCAAAATTGACAACGCCATGATAAACAATTGTAGTGCATTTAGTATTAATAATATGATATACTTACGAGTTTAAATTTAATTTTACTCATAACTTAATCTATTTTTTCATTTTAATATAGTGCATATTTCATGTGTTATTATTAATTAACTTCAAACCATACATTTATATTATTTATTGTAAATTATTTCTAAACTAACATTGGTGTTCTAAGTGCGTAATTTTTGTACTTGTACGCATGTGATAAAAATTCTAGTGAAATAACAATGCTGGTATTGTTTTTTAGAAGAATAAAGCTTGTAGTAGTTTTTTTTAATTGCTTTTTAAATCTCATAAAGTTGGAGAGAGAGGAGTAGTAATAAGGAAAAACTGGTAAGTATAAAAGGAAACAGGAGTTTTTTCACCATCAAAAACAGCTGATCAGGTAAGTCCAAGGCAAAAGGATTGGGGAATAATTAAAGTGAAATAATATAATTATATTAATTCTGCCCCTCTCTAATATACTAATCAAATTAATTATGAAGTTATAATATTCAATAGTTATCCCAAAAAAAAACCTAATTTGCTCAGACGTATCATATAATCCAAGGGTATAAAGTATGGAAACAAAGTCCTAATCCAAAGTGATTGCTTTTAAATTGTCTTTAATGAGGAAAAGGGGGGCAAAGAATTGATCAAAGATATGATGTGTTTTGGAAACCCTAAAACACACACACAATGGAGAAGGCAAAGTAAAGAAACAAGAGGAAACCCAAAGTGCTACCCCCCCAAAACAAAGGCAAAATGAAATGATTACTTGAATGGAGAGTAGGGGTCCCATTTCATAAATCTTTTCCTTTTTAAAAAAATCTTTCAAACAAATTTTTTTGACTTGGGATGGTGTCCTACACTCCCCACCATTGTCTTTATGGATTCAATCATAAAAAAGGCCACCTCACGTGGAATCTGAACAATAGCCCTCTGTCACTCCAACCACAATATCATTTCTCATTTATTTATTTTCTAATTCAATTATAAGGACAAAATTCTATTTTTCACTGTTTTTTCTTTTTTACACTTTTTGATTTTCAAAGGTTCCAGTTTTGAGTATAAGAAATTAATATCATGTGTTTAAAAAGCCATTTAATAATTATATTTGAGTGTGATAATACATGTGTGTCATGATTGGTAACTATTTTAACTTGTACTATTTAGTTTCTATAAAGGCTGAGAATATGAAAATTTTGCTAATATTATTAAAATACCCTTACGCTAAAAGGATATTTAATATTATTTACTTCATATTTTTATATAATATTTCAAATAAATAATTTTAAAAATTAAAAAATTTAAATTATTTTATCACTCTATCCATAATTATTTTTATAAATATATAAATATTTTCATTCTATAATATCCACATACGTCCTACAATAATGTTATGGCTTAGGTTTCGATAATATGGATTAATCAAATATTAAAAGCTTGGGCGTAAATGCATAAAGCTTGCCCTCACTTCCCTCTCCTGGAGCACTTGAATTCTGAAAGGGAATTACAAACCCTTGAAAAGAGATATTTTGATGAAAGAAAAACAAATTAAATTAATCAAAAACATAGTCTCATCTCCCCCCATTAATCTATCTGTCATCGCCATCACAAGCTGTCTCTCATAAAGAAAAAGAAAGGCATTACATTAGCGAAACAACCTGTACTACTTTTAATGGTATCATGGAAGGAGGAGGTAGTGATGATCATCAACTCCACCACCACCGCCACAACCACCACCAGCTTTACCACCACCAACGCCCTACTTTTCCATTCCAATTGCTAGAGAAGAAAGAAGAATACAACCAGCCTTGTTCATCCTCTTCCTCCCCCACTTTCCCTTCTATGGCCCTCTCCTCTTCCTCTGCCGATCAAACTAACACCCCCACTTCCATTTCTGCCCTCAAAATCTCCCCCGACCCTTCCAAAAAGCCTCCCCCTAAACGTACTTCTACCAAGGACCGACACACCAAGGTCGACGGACGTGGTCGTAGGATCCGCATGCCAGCTCTTTGTGCAGCTAGGGTTTTTCAACTCACCCGTGAGCTCGGCCACAAATCCGATGGTGAAACAATCGAGTGGCTGCTCCAACAAGCTGAACCAGCAGTGATCGCCGCCACGGGCACCGGCACAATCCCTGCAAACTTCACTTCCCTCAACATCTCCCTCCGTAGCTCCGGCTCAAGCATGTCAGTTCCTTCTCAGCTACGCTCCTCGGGTTTCAATTCCAACTTCTCTATGCAACAACGTCGGAGTTTGTTCCCCGGAATCGGACTCGAAACAACCCCGACATTCCTTAATTTCCAATCGAATACTAGTAGTAACTTGAACTTCATGTTCCAAACTAAGCAAGAGATGCGTGACAATGATGGTACGTCGTTGGAAATATCAGAAACTGAAGAAGGTGTTCTAGGAAGGAAAAGAAGACCCGACCAAGATTTATCTTCACAACATCAAATGGGAAGCTACTTGTTGCAGTCAAGCACTGGGGAAATCCCGGAGGCAAGTCACGGTCAGATTCCGGCGAATTTTTGGATGGTTACTAATTCTAATAATCAAGTTATGAGCGCCAATCGTGATCCTGTATGGACGTTTCCATCAGTTACTAACAGTGCTTTGTATAAGGGTCCTATGTCTAGTGGATTGCATTTCATGAATTTTCCAACGCCGATGGCCTTATTGTCAGGTCAACAATTGGGCTCAAGCAGCGTTTCCAGTGGTGGCGTAGGTGGTGGAAGTTGTGGCTTAAGTGAAGGGCATTTCAATATGTTAGCGGGGTTGAATCCTTATCGGCAAGTACCGGGCACTGTCGTATCGGAGTCACAAGTGAGCGGGTCACATTCGCACCACGACGGAGCTGGTGGCGCCGATGATCGACATGATACAACTAGTCATCACTCATAGAAATGATCATCATCACCAAGCATCCTCCTTTACTTCTTTTGATTGGTTGTGTAATTTGATGTGTAACACACGTGAGGTCTGATTTCTCTTTGAAAAAAAAAGTTTTAATTTTATTTATTATTCACAAAAAAAAGAAAAAATAATTTTTCGGTGTGATTAAAATGGGTTATTTTGCTTCTAGGGTTTGATGGAGAGTAAGAGACTGACAGACAAAGGTGAAGACACTATTTTATATTATTTTATTACACTCAATTTTATTTTATCTTTATTTCATCTTTAATTTCTTTTTTAGGTTTTTTTTTTTGGAAGAGGCAATAAAAATGCCTTTGCTTGTGCAATCTGAAATTTGTTAGCAAATGTCTAGTGATTTTGGATAATGAAAGGAAATTTTTTTTTCCTTGAATTCATTAATTTTTTTGTGTTAAATATATTTAAAAGAAATAAAAATTTACCATTCTCCTATCTAACCAATAATTGAATATTTACTTTATTTTAGTTTCATTTATTCATATTTTGTGGTAAAAGCCGCAAAGTTTGTGCACTACGTACAGCAGTAATAATAGTAGAATAGAGACACTGAAAGATATGATAAAAGTAAAGCTAGTTTGAATCCCCGTATTGCTTGATAGTGAGGATATTTATTATTTCAAGTATAATTTTGACTCAAATTGTGCTAATTACGTATTAATAGGATTATGTAATCTCTTGTAAAAAAAAAAAAAGAAATTTTAACTTTCGATGGGAAGAATAAGTTTTGGATGGGTTGATTTGACTAAATTTATTCATCAATTTAATTTAATTTAAAATTTTCTCCAATTAATAAGTGGAATGGAGAAAATTTTTTGAGTTGAGAATTAATAAATTTAATTAAATTAAAATAGAAGAATTATAAAATTTTTCATGATTTGAAGGTTTATTTAAAAAAAAATTATTGATGAAATTATAGTTCGATTAGTATCGGTAATATTACAATGTAAGTGAGTATAGATTCAAACGTTTTGAAGTGTATTTATTTTCCTTAACAAAATTAGTGTTTGTTGGCCTCTTATGGTAGTAAAATTTATCAACTTTCATTATCCTCCTCCTTTCTTTTAGCTTTTCTTTCGTTTTATACATTATGATTCTATAATTTGTGGCATTGGATAGTGAAGTGGAAAAGTGGATTAGATATATGTATTTAAGTTGGATTACAAAATGAAATAGGAATTTTAAATATATCTATATTCGGAGTTCATTCAGTACATAAAAAAAATGAAAATAAAATATATTATAAAATTGAGAAACCAATCTTGAATTAAGGTTGAACCGACCAGTAACTTTTTCCAACTCATTCTTTTAAGTCTATAGTATTTTTTTTTCTATCCAAATCCTTTTAAATATCTAATATATCAACTGAAACTTTAATGAATAACCCCTTCTTGAACTAAAGAAAAATCGAGAATCGAATTACTATAAATAATTATTAAAAATCCAAAAATCCTGAACCACAATGTAATTTTTTGCTCTCCAAAAAGGTTATAATTTGTTAGGTCTGATACATCCAATTTAATTCAATTGAGTTTTAAATGAATAATTTATATTTAAACTGATTTGGTCTTGAATAATTATTCAATATTATTTTATTTTAATTATTAATAATAAGGAAATAATATCTTAATAATTTCATTCTCTCTTTAAATAATGAAATTGCTTATTGCATTGGATCACTAGTTAACTAAGAAACGTCATGTCCTCATCTAATCTGTGAATATTTCTATTCAAAATAGATTTTTTTTTACTAAATTTTGTTAATGAATTATACAGAAGTAAATCAGTACCACACACACAGGAAAATAGACTTTTAGCGGCGCTTTTTTTAGCCTTTAGCGGTGCTTATAAGCGCCACTAAAACTTTTAGCGACGCTTTCTAAAACACCGCCAAAAATGCCGCTATAGGTAACGCCACAAAACTTTGTGGTGTTTATTGAAAAAAAACGCCGCTAAAAGCCTTGACTTTTAGCGGCGTCTGTGGTAAAAGCGCCGCTAAAAGCCTTGACTTTTAGCGGCGTCTGTGGGAAAAGCGCCGCTAAAAGCCTTGACTTTTAGCGGCGTTTTTGGTAAAAGCACCGCTAAAAGCCTTGACTTTTAACGGCGTTTATTGGAAAAGCGCCGCTAAAAGTCACGGTTTTTAGCGGCGCTTTTACTACAAACGCCGCTAGTTTTGGCAGATTTGCAATATTTTTTTACCAATATCCAGCCCTTCCTGCATTAAATTCCAACCAAATACAACAAATATAGTATAAAATGCAGCCAAAAACAGCAAATTTAGCATAAAAATACAACCAAAAAATTAATTCTAAATGATATTTCAAATTTAACTAAAGATATATGATATAATTAATAAATAAAGTATAATTTAAAATATTTTTACAATACTGTTAAACGTGACAAAACTTAAAAACATTCTTACAATAAGAAAACTAATGTCTAAGATGGCGGCTTTTGCGATTGCTGAAACATATGCATCATCTGCTGAAGCTGTAGCTGGAGGTCATCGTACTTTTTGCTTTGCTCTGCTACCATCGCTCGTGCCTCTGCCTCTCTCGCTGCAGCCGCTGCCTCCCTCTCTGCTGCCTCCGCTCTAAGTTGTTGCTGGAGTTCTTCATATTTTCGTTGAACCTCGGCAATTTGCTCAACCGTGTTCGCTTGCATCTGAGCTATCTGGTCTCTTAACCTCTGAACTTCAGCTTGAGCTTGACTTCCAGAAGGCATGTATTGCTGGGAGCCGGATCCAAAATATTGGGTCGGGGTAACACCAGATCCTTGAAATCGAACCCGACCGTACTTTTCAGGACCCAAAACTTCAGTGATAATTCTGTTATCAATGTTCTCAAGATTAACAGAACTATCACTCGAAGCAATCGCTTCATATTCTGCCTTCTTCTCCTTTAGTTTCTCCTAAAAAATCAATTAAAGAGTTAGAAACGAAATATATAATAAAAAGGAATGCAACATAACTTAACATTATTTAAAACTACTAATGATGAATTGAATTAAACAATTATAATTAAAGATTATAAATATTTAGAATAAATCAAATTAAAAAATTATCATTAAAGATTATAAATATTTAGAATAAATCAAATATTATTAAGTAAATATACCATAATTTCTCCAGCTTCGGATGTCATAGGAGATCCATCTTTCTTCCTATGCGTAATCTCAAAAAGCTGAAGGCGTCCAACATTTTTGTCCGGATTTAACTTCCTACAATATAGTAGTAAGAATATTATTTAATAATAGAAAGTTATTAATATTTGAAAAAAATTAATAAATTCATAATACCTCGGCCTCAGCTACAGAAGCAAAACTTCTCGACCCTGCCGTGTGCGTGAATTTTTGTTTTTGCCTGCTGCTTGTTCCAACTCGCTCACGGTCCTACATAATAAAATTATTATTACGTATAAAGTAAACACTATATATAATAGTTTGGAAATACGCAATACCTCTCCTTTCTTTGAATTCCAAAATCTAACCGCATCTTCCCATTGATACCTCAGCATTCCCGGCGGAACATTTTTCAATTTTTCCTCGAGGCTTATGTCTTTCTTAAAGTATTGTTTCTTTAAAGTGCTTTTATTGTCTCTCCATCTTTTACCTAATGCATTCTTGATATAATCATCGGAGACTTCTAAAGCAAATCTCTCCTAAAAAAACATAAGTTTAGAATGTAAATATAAATGAAACTTAAACCAAAGTATTATAAATTGCATTCACATTTTGTTACCTTAATATTAGCGAGAGCCTGATTTTTGTTGCTATCAGGCATGTGATGCCATGATTCATAGTTGATGGGCAACATATTTGCATTTCGTGCTAAAATGCCCAAATAGCATGCTAAAAGTCGAGCCTCAGATCCAACAGGCTGACCATGAGTATTTCTACTTACTTTAACACGCTCGACAGGATCTAAGTCGTATAAATCTCTAAGCAGCGTACGTCCTCGAACTCTACGCGTCCCACCACTTTCAGCTGAAAAATGATATACTATTATTATATTAAAATTGACAAATAATTCAATAATAAAAGTCAACACATGTAAAATGAACATAACATTACTTTGAAATTCTTCAGGCTCATCAAGTGTCTCCGGCACATTCGAAGATCCAACAACTGTCTGCTGTTCACTATTTCCTTCTTCCGAATTTGGAGTATTCTGGACAATACTTAAATCTCTTAATCTTCTTCTACGCATTTTTCCTGCAATACACATAAAATAGTTAAAGTTTTAGTAACAAATTACAACAATAGTAGTACATATAAAATAGTTAAATTATATAACATGACAAATATTAAAATTATAATATTACATATAATTAAAAAATTGTAAAATCTTACTACATCATTATTCGTAAATATCTTCATCCGCATCATGTCGAACCCATTGATGTTGTGCATTGGTATTAGGGATATTTTCATCTAAGTTTTGTTCTGGAAAAGGTAATGTTTCTGATCTTTCGACGATGTCATCTCTACTTCCATTACCCATTTCAAACAAGTCTCTAGGGGTGTTCCAGAGTACAACATACCAACCCTCATCAGTTGGATCTTTCGAATAAAAAACTTGTTTCACTTGAGAGGAAAATACATATGGCTCGTCCATCAATTGTTGTCCAGTGTGAATCAAGCGAGAGAAATTCAACATTGTAAAACCAAATTGATCTTCTTTAATTCCTCGAGCAGTATTAACATCAGCCCAATCACACCGAAATAAGACAACTTTCCATCTGCCATAGTAATCCAACTCAATAATGTCGGTAAGAAGTCCATAATACTCCACATTACCCTCAACCGGATTACTGTCCCTAGCACTAGCATAACTTGTAATTGAAGAATTAACAACAACTCCACAATTTTGAGTTCTCCTAATTCTCTCACGATACTTTGTATGAAATCTGTATCCATTGATGAGGAAGGCACTATATCTTTTTATTATTCTGTTCGGACCTTGGGAAAGCCATTTAACTTCGTCATTGATGTCCTTTCCACTCCAAACCTATTGAATCGAAAGTAAATTGAATAATTAACTAAATTTCAGGATTATATGTAACTTATTAACTTTAGTTACATACCGTTTGACTTAACCATTCATGAAAAGATTCTGTAAATAAAATTATTAATCTTTCGATGTTGCAATCTTCGAGAGCGTGCACGAGATCTCAAAATTTGTTTGTACTCACTATATTAAAAACAAGTGTAATTGGTTAGAAGATAAACAAATCAAAACTACGAATATGTGAGGAAATTTTAGAACTTACTTGCGTAACGGTTCAACTAAATCGTGGTGAAAAAGTACATATCGATGTGCTTGTATCCACGATATATCATCTAATTCTGCAATTTCAACTTTGCCGATTGGTTCTCCATAACTTTGGAATAAATAAGTTTCGGCCAAGTTATGATCATTGAGCCCAGTATTTCTATTTGGTCTATTCAATCGTCTTTCAACATCTTTTAAATATCTAGAACAGAATGTCATGCACTCCTCTGCCAAGTAGCCTTCAGCAATTGATCCTTTTGGATAACGCTTATTGCGACAATAAGCTTTCAATTTGCTTAGGAACCTAAACACGATATACAATATTTATCAAAAGTTGTAACTAAATGTATAGACGCGAATAAATAAATACTTGACAAATAAATTAGCACCTTTCTATTGGATACATCCATCGATAAAAAACCAGTCCACCAAGTATTGCTTCGTGAGGGAGATGGATTACCAAGTGCACCATAATAGTAAAGAAGGAAGGTGGAAAGATCTTCTCCAAATTGCATAAAGTCAAAGCAGCTCGATCCTGTACTTTCTTAAGTTCTTCAACATCCAAAACTTTGCCACAAATAGCTTTCATTATATTGGATAGTTCAATTATACAGGACGTCACATTTTTTGACATGCAGCACCGTAAAGCAACTGGGAGTAAATCTTGCATCAAGATGTGGTAATCATGTGATTTTAATGAATATAATCTTCGATCTTTAAGACTTACACATCGAGATATATTTGACGCATACGCATCTGGGACCTTTATATCTGTCAACACCATACAAAACACCTCTTTCTCTTCTTTTGACATTGAAAAAATAGAAGGTGGCAATCGATATTTCCCATTCGAAAGTACTTGAGGATGAAGATCACGCCGAATTCTCATGTCAACTAAATCAAGTCGACTCTGAAGATTGTCTTTTGATTTTCCATTGACATTCAAAATTGTCCCAATTATGTTCTCGCAGACATTATTCTCAATATGCATGACATCAAGATTGTGGCGTAAAATATTATGCTCCCAATAAGGCAACTCAAAAAAATACTTCTTTTTTTCCACAAGTCTGCCTCATTAGGATCATCCTCTTCGTCAGATTCATCATCGAATTCATCCCTCGATCTTCTCTTTAATTGCGTGTTAGGTGGTTGATTCATCTTCCCATAACTGAAGTTGATATCTTTTAACATAAACAAGATTTCAGATCCAACGGTCTGCTGAGGAGCTCCTCTGTACTCTTCTGTACCGTCAAATAAAGTCCTCTGAAATCTAAATTTATGATTTTCATCTAACCACCGATGATGGCCCATATAAGAGAACTTCTTCTCATTGTACAACCACTTCGAACAAGTTTGCGCAGCACAACAAGGACAAGCATAACGTCCTTTAGTACTCCAACCCGATAAATTAGCATAAGCCGGGAAATCATTAATTGTCCACAATAAAGCTGCACGTAAATAAAAGTTCTCTTTTCTTAATACATCATATGTCTCAACACCCGACCATAATTGTTTTTACTCTTCAATAAGTGGCTGCAAATAGATGTCAATATCATTTCCGGGACCTTTCTCTCCAGGAATAATCATTGATAAAATAAACGAAGATTGCTTCATGCAAATCCATGGAGGTAAATTGTAAGGAACAAGCACCACAGGCCAAGTGCTGTACGAAGTACTCATGATTTTAAATGGATTAAAGCCGTCAGCTGCTAGCCCAAGCCTCACATTTCGAGGATCGCTTGCAAAGCTTGAAAATTTCATGTCAAATGATTTCCAAGCTAAAGAATCCGCAGGATGTCTTAATAATCCATCATCGGTCCGTTGATCATTATGCCACCTCATAGATTCGGCCGTCTTTGATGACATGAAAAGCCTTTGAAGTTTGGTATTAGGGGAAAGTATCGCAAAACCTTGACTGGCTTCTTTCTTAACTGTGCCCCACATTTATCCGCATTCACATCTTCTGTATTCCCATTCATCCAACGAGACTTGCCGCAAACATTACAACACTGTTGGTTCTTCTGATCACCCCAGTACAACATGCAGTCATTTAGGCAACTATGAATTTTATCGTACCCAAGGCCCAAATCTTTTATTAGTCTCTTCATATCTTAAGAAGATTGGGGGATTTTTGCAAAAGGAAACATCTCTCTCAGAAACTCTAACAGCATTATAAAAGAATTTCCAGTCCACCCTCCCAAACATTTTAAGTGAAATAAACGAATGCAAAATGACAATTTCGAATATTTTGATCCCTCATAAAGTTCTTCGTTCATTTCATTTAGTAAATTGTAGAACTTCGCCGCTTCTTCATTTGGCTCCTCATAAGGTGCACTTGTTCCCGTTTTGCCAAAAACATTTCCACCAATATTACAATCATCGGATGCAATAAAGTCAGGTGGAAACGATTGCTCACCATGACTGTGCATATTAAATGCATCCCGCAACATATTTTCCATGTCATCTTGTCTGACATACTGATGGTAATCAGTATCAGGATAATTCTGATTAATCAATTGAAGAAGTTCTACTAGCTGTGCACTCTCCATGGAAAATCCATTTTTTATACCCCCGAATAAAGCCATCAATAATTAGATGTTCGTAGACAACTTCACGAGTATGCCAATTGATGTTGCCACACTTCTTACACGGGCAAAGAATCATATTCTCTTGGCTTGTATTTTGAAATGCAAAATTCAGAAAAATTTGTACTCCATTTCGATAGGCGTTGCTTACCCTTGACAATTTCATCCAACTCCTATCTATTTCGTAGTTCTTGAATTCTAAAGTTGACAATAAATTACATAGGTAAGTTGTTTATTATGTAAGTCTTAATATGATATATTTTTATGTTTTATGTAAGTTATGTAGATTATGTAAGTTATGAAATTTGAAATTTAAACTATATGCTTTTAAGGAAACTATTAGATTACACTACATGTATTAGTTAAGTTGCGTAAGTTGTTATGTACGTTATGTGAGTTATGTAAATTATGTAAGTTATGTGAGTTATGTAAGTTATTTTTTAAGATTCATCATACGTGGCGTTGTTACACCTATGGAAGATCCATTATATCTTACAGCTCGATATAAGGCAACCCGTCAGGTTTCCAGCCTATATACTTTGAATCTTTAAAATATTTAAAAAAGGTTGGAGAGAAGGTCAACTATTGTTGTAATTTTAATGGACAAGCAAGCTACATGGTAAAAAATATTCAATAGTAAATGAACTCGATAGAACTTTTTTCAAGTCTTTTTGAATTTTTTAAGATTCATCATACGTGGCGTTGTTACACCTAGGGAGGATCCATTATATCTTACAGCTCGATATAAGGCAACCCGTCAGGTTTCCAGCCTATATACTTTGAATCTTTAAAATATTTAAAAAAAGGTTAGAGAGAAGGTCAGCTATTGTTGTAATTTTAATGGACAAGCAAGCTACATGGTAATAAAATTAATTCATACTTATTCATACTTAACAACATACACAAAGGTTTCCAGTAGCAATGAGAAGAACATACGCATTGGAACTAGTAGCAAAGAGATCCAAAGGATAAGCGAAATAAGCAAATTAAAAAAATTAAAGACAACATAACAAGTCTCTAAGGATAAACAACATAAGCAAATTAAAAAAATAATCAAAGGACAGAATTGAAATAAGTTAAAAACATGATCCATTAATGATCCATTAAAAAACAAGTTAAAAACAAATTTAACAAATTAAATATACATACCTATTTGAAATTGTAATTACCTTGTAATTAGCTCATGGAATACATACCAAATATAATCTCCTAGAAATAAAGATTTAGCAAATTAAATATACATACCTCTTTAAAATAAGACCAGGCATTTCAATATTGATAAAACATACATCCCAAGATTATCAAATATAGAAAGTACCTGCACTTCCACAACTGTTGAACTTTGCAGAGCATCCGTTATCAGCTGAATATTATCAGTCAAAAGTGAAACCTGAAAAAGAGAAGCCATAGAAAATATGCTGCATTTGTACAGCAAGCATTAAAATTTAGAAAAGAAAATTGCTTTGGGTAAGCAAAATCACTACAAGCTTATCCAACAACAAATTTCTAAACCAATGTTGTTAAGGGCGCAAGATGCACAAAGTGCAAAAAAAAAGCACGTTTATGTGGGATGCCTGTAAAATAAGCTTAAGATGTATAATTATGATTAAAAAACACAAAATTGATTTGGTATATCTACAAAACATGAAATCTTTTTCTTTTAATCATGTAGGTCAATATGCACTATTATCTCCTAGCCCATGCTTCTTGTAGAATACTCAAATACTGAGAAGTAGAGAAGTTGATATTGTCCCCATTTTTACTAGCAAAGAGAATTTCAACCATGTAGACATTTTTTATGAATATTGCCTAACAAAACAGCATGCCTAGGTGCATCAAGCGAGTGCCTAATCAAATGGTCTTGGTTATAGGGACTTGACGCTCTATGTTTTTTCAGGTTTGATGCTCTTTGTTATTCGACACAAAGGCACAAAACCAAGAAAATGATGCTCACTACCTGATCTGGAAAGAAATGACATAATCATAAAAGCTCAATTTCCAGAGGATGATGGTAGATCACTACTATATATAGGACTAACATCCAGAAGATGACAGTTGGTGCACTGTTATGTTCCAAGTCTGGGATCAAACCACCATACTATTAATAGAGAACTAAGATTTGAAGAAAGATTTTTCCCGTATTTCAATTCCAAATTTTGCCTATGGTTGTGGAACTCCAAGGGAGTTGCATACGTTGGAATGGATTTACTGAAACTTTCGACTCATTTTATTCATTAATAATATTCCTCTTAAGTAAAGGTTTACAATTTAAAAAACAAGATGCAAAACCACAATTTCATGTTCTACCAAGAAAAAGAAGATAAGAAAGCTAAGTATACTAATTTATAAGGAAAGTTTATTTAAACTAACAATGGAATTTTAAGAAATAAAAATCAGACGCAAATCTCAAGAAAATCATAATCAGATCTCCTAACATGCATTGTGTTATACCTTAGGCAAAAGGTTCAAATGTGATAAGATTATTCCAATAAAACTTATGAGTCATAATATGAAATACTGGGAAAAAGTCTTCGAGTAACATTTACGACAACATGCTAAGATTGTGGAAAATTAGTTTGAATTCATGCCCCCAAGGCAATGAACTTTGATGGGCTTTAGACAAGAACACAATCCCTCTCAAATATGCCAGTATACTGTGATATGCATGGAGTGATTACAAACAAAAGAACTTGTTGATTTAGAGAAAGCATATGACAGAGTACCTAGAGACATTCTTTGATGTGTTCCAAACAAGAACACAGTCAAATATGCTAGTGTAAAGAGGTATTAATGGAGCAATTATAAACATAAGAACCTGTTGTTGATTAAAAGATGAAGTACAGATTACAAAATGGGTTCATCAAATACCAGGTTGAAGAACAAGTAAATAAGAGTACTTTGATTTGATGGACTCGCCAAAGGTAGCCTTCAATCGGGTTTGATTTCAAAATGAAATCCCTTAATCTTTCTGCTTGCTGCAAAAATAAAACAGAAGTGAAATCGAAGTCGAAATGAAATAAAAAATAAACGGCTTGCTTGCTGCAATGAAATCAAAATGAAAGAAGGAGCTTTGGGTTTGATTAGAAAATTATAATACCTGTCGATCGAAAAGAGAGAGGGAGACAGCAAATGGGTTTGATTTAGGAAATTTTAGGGTTTTAGAGGAACTATGATTTAGGAGAAAATGAGGGTTTCGGGGGAACTATGATTTAGGCAAATGGCTTACTCAGAGAAAGGCTGAGAAAGAAAAGGGAATTGGGAAAGAAAAGGGAATCGGGGGAGAGAATAGAAGTACAGGCTGAGAATGGCTGACAAAGAGAGTGGAATCGGGAAAGAAGGGAATTGGGGGGGGGGAGAGAAATAAAACGGCGTCGTTTCAATCAAAACTAAAATTTAGCCGCATATTTTATCAAAACGGTACCGTTTTATTTTAAAAAAACTTACTTTTTGCGGTGTTTTTATCATAAACGCCGCTATTGATTGCCTTTTGCGGCGTTTTATATAAACGCCGCTATTGCTTGTCTTTTGCAGCGTTTTTATCATAAACGCCGTTAATTTTTTACTTTTTTATAATTTTTATATTGAATTTTTATATCTTTTATATTAATTTTAAATAAATTTTTTAAAATTTAAGTAATATTTAAAATAATTAGATTAATTTTTAATTTTTTTTATATATTTTTATATATCAAATTGTTTAGATTAAATATTTTTAAATATAAAAGCATTAATTGATTACATAAAATTTCATCATTTAACAAATTCATCATAAAATGGAGATATGAGTCGAGATATTTAGAATTGTCTTTTTCTTATGTAAACCAGTGAATGTTAGAAAAGAAAGCTGCTTAAAATATTTCCATAACAAGTATAATATGTTGTTGGAGTTTCAACACACTTTAACCGGGTAAAGTAAGAATTTCAAACAGAGCACCAGCAGCAACGTATTATACCCGGGTAAAATATGAAGGAAATTTTTTTATTAATATATAAATTTAAAATATAAATTTATTAATATATATATAAAGTAAACTCAATCAAACAAGGAAAAGATAATAAATTCTTAAATATATAAATTTTTATTAAAACAGCTTTTCAGGAAAATATTTTAAGAAAATCTGCCAAACAATAGAAAATATTTTACACAGATTCATCCAAACACCAGAAAAGTAAATCATTTTCCATAAATCATTTTTCAAGAAATTATTTTCCAGAAATTATTTTCCAGAAAACATTTTACCTGCAAACAAACGGAGCCTTAATATTATCTCTTTTACGAATATATAAGAAATTATTTAATATATAAATTAAAAATACTAATTAACTAATCTAAACCTAAACCCCTAACTTTTATCCCCTAAACCCTAAATCATACAACATAACCCTTAAATCCATAACCCATAACCCATAACCCATAACCCCTAACACCTAAACCTTAAACCCCAACCCTTAAACCATAAACTGTAAACCATAATCCATAAACCCATAATCCATAATCTATAAACCTTAAAATAGTAACTCTTATATTTTAAACCCTAAATCATATACGTTAAGCCATAAATCTTAAACTATAATGATAATTAATTCAATATTTTAAAATTTATTAAGACTATATATCTCTTTTACTATTATATAAGAATTTATTTAATATATAAATTAAAAAACAATAAGTCATATACCCAAAAAACTTTAAAATTATTTTAAATAACAGTATTTTAATTTTTTTCATTTTTAACAAATATTTTTCTATAATAAAAATTCGAAACACAATTAACTTTATGATTAAAATAACAATTAATTTTTATATAGACTTTTAAATTAATTTTTATATAAACTTTTAATAAATATACGAGTTAAATAATATTTTCTCACATAGGAGTGTTAAATCTTAAAAAAGAAAAAGTAATTCTCTTAACATACTTTAACAAATTGAATACTAAACCACTTAATATGTAAAAGCTAAAATATGAGATAAGTATTTGTACTTTTCGTAAAATTAAAATTTAGTCATTATATTTCTATTCTTAAGAATTTAATTCCTCTATGTTTCAAATTTCTGAATTTAAGTTTAATTATTAAAATTACTTTTTTATTATTATTAAATTCATTAGGGATTTGGATGTCAAATTTGGGAATGGGTGATAATACTTTAGGGATTTAGGATGAGGAAGAAGGGGGAAATAGAACTAGGGAAAAATGGAGAAAATGTTAAGTGTATCAGGTGTGGGTAAAAAATATATAAGACAGATAAACGACGAAGTTTTCAACAAAATAATTTAACATTAGCGGCGTTTATAACCAAGCGCCGCTAAAAATGCACCTATTGCGTCATTTAGGGTTTTAAGGGTTATAGTTTAGTGTTTAGGGTTGTTAGGATTTAGGAGCTTACTATTTTAGGGGTTATAAAGCAGTGCTTATGATTTTTTGGGGTTTAAGATTTTAAGAGTTATATGACTTTTAGCGGCGTTTTACCAAAAGCGCCGCTACTGCTCTGTCTTTTAGCGGCGTTTTACCAAAAGCGACGCTAATGCTCTGTCTTTTAGTGGCGTTTTACCCAAAGCGCCGCTAATGCTCTGTCTTTTAGCGGCGTTTTGCCAAAAGCGCCGCTAAAGCTCTGTCTTTTAGCGGCGTTTTACCAAAAGCGCCGCTATTGCTCAGTTTTTAGCGGCGTTTTTGGTAAAACGCCGCTATTGCTCTATGTTTTACAATTTTTGCGGCGTTTTTTGATAAAACGCCGCTAAAAACGCCGCTAAAGCCCTATTTTCCTGTAGTGACAGTAGTTCCATAGTCACCATATGAATATTTAGTGAATACCGGTAGCTTATTGGGATTCAATTTAATTGATTTTAAAGAATAGTTTTAAAACACCATTTATGCAACCCGTATGTTGAGTTTATAGTTAATGTGTTTAATGTCTTAGATGTGATCTAGATTTAAGTTACACTAATTACATTATTATTAAAGTTTTACCCTCTTTTTATAATTCACCAAAAAAAACACCATTTACAAACCGTATTAATGTGGTGGAGCGTTGATTAATTTTTTGTAGTGGGGGCATTTCCTTTTAGACCAGCAAACCTTTTCAGATTAGTACCACTCTCTGACGCTTGATTCTTCCATTATGCTCGTATTTAATTTTTTTTTTTGAAATCAAGATGTGCATAGTTGGTAGAGGTCATTAATATTTTTGGTTGTGGTTATTTTTTAAAAAGGTAAACGGTTGACTATGAATTGTGCTTTGTTCTCATGGGTGAGAATCAAACTCTTAATCCCATGATTAAGGGATGAGGTGAGCAATCACCGAACCACACTTCATCGTTAAAAAATTAACCTTCCGTGTGTCAAATTATTTTTGGTAAACTACATTAGTAGTGATTCAACTATTGGTAAATTTCCTTTTTTTCCACTCAATTATGAAAAATTACAAAATGTCCACCCAACTATTCAATTTTGTCTTTTTTGGTCACTAGTTGGCTAATAGTGGCAGCTTTTAAAATTGGCATAATAACAATTTTAATCCTTAATATTTACACATTGTGTCAATTTAGTCTTAATTTTAAAAAAAATAATTAAACCCTCAAGGCTTACACATTGTATAATTTGGTCTTTTTTTACAAATTTGCTTTTCTTTGTGACATTGTCACCTAAAAATATTTAAAAATATATATTAACTAAATTTGATTGAAATTATATAAAAAATTGAAAAACCCAAAATGATTTTCACATATTCTTATTTTGAAATTAAACCATCATTGCCACAAAGAAAGTAGAACTGAAAAAAAAATAAAAAATAAAAAGAGAAATCAAATTACACAATGTGTAATGTTGAAGGTTAAATTTTTTTAGAAGTAAGATTAAATTGACATAATTTATAAATGTTGATGGTTAAAGTTGGTATATGCCAATTCTAAAAGTTGTCATTGTTAACTCGTTGGTGATCAAAAAAGATAAAATTAAATAGTTGGACAACTATTTTGTAACTTTTCATAGTTAAGTGACCAAGAAAGAAATTTACTACTAATTAAGTGACTATTTTGTAACTTTTCATAATTGGATGAGTAAAAAATTTATTTAGTAATAGTGGGTGGCTAGTTAAAATTTTTTGAGAGAGTGAATCAAATATTATTTTTTTATATGGGTATGTATATCGTATTTATCATAAAAATTAGGAATAATATGTTTATGATTATTTCTAAAAAGAAAATTGACTAAGGGAAAAAAAAGGGGTTTCTTTCACTATTTATTTTTGTGATTTGGTTCTTTTTATTTTTTATTTTTTAAAATTTTCTATTAATTTTACAATTTTAAAAAGCATTGTTGATTTTCTGGATTATTTGAAGTTAGTTTATCTTTTGTACGAAAATATAAAGGATGGCAAATTCTACTCGGATCATTCCACCATGTGAATTGATGTTGGTATTTACCATCCCTTTTTACCATGCGGTGGAATGAATATAGGTGGTGAATAGCATATACAATTTTAATTTAGAAATAAATATTTAATAAAGCCTTAAAATAACAAATAATATTTGATACATTGTTATTAGAGTTTTTAGATTCTATAAGTAAAGTCAAGAGTTGATAAGTGTCTTATGAGGGAATGATAAAATATTTTAAAAAATAAATGTTTAAAAAGAGAAACACCTGACAATTTTTTAAAATTGCTTGTGGAATAAAAAAACCCATTGCCAGTAAATCAAATATTAATCCTTAAAACAATGTCAACTACTCATCCGATAACTACAAGTGTATAATATTATTATTAAAGAATAATTACAACGAAATAAATATGTTAAGAAGTATTCTCATGATCGAGTCCATAAGAAAGTCTACAGCTAACTTCAACTAATTAACTTGACGCACTAACTGTTTTACTAAGAAAATGATTTGATACACCGACAATGGAATTTGTTAGACTCCATAAGTGGATTAAGGGTTTGACAAGTGTATTATAGGATATAGTAAAAAAATTTTAAAAAATTAATTACATAAAATAAATGTGACGACACTTGTCACACCCTCAACTCGTTTGTGGAATCTAAGAAACTCTATCGGCAATGTATCAAATAATTACCCTTTCACTAATATAAGTTAAAGGACAATACGGTAAGTAAATATGAAGCGTGCATAAAATAAATGCAATTAAAATAGGGAAGATATTTGGTATATTGCAGATGGAAATTTTAGACTCTACAAGTAGAGTTAGGGGTTGACAAATATTCTATAAGGATATAGTAAAATATTAAAAAATAAATATTTTAAAAAATAGACACATGACAATTTTTAAGGGTTGCTTATGAAATAAAAAAAATATGCTGCTAGTAAACTGAATACTAACCTATTAAAATAAATAAAACAATAAAAGACTACTTTAATTATTCAATTTCAATTCACGAATGTAGTGATTAGGGTTCATCTTCAATTAATGATATAATAATCTGTATCAAATTATTCCTAATCTAGAATCAATGGCACAAGTATGTCTCTAGATTAAGGCCAAATGCTTAAAAAGCATACTTGTCACTATCGCATATTTCCTAATGCCTCTGAGTGGTTTATTATAGTTACTAGCTTTGCACTTGGTTATTGTGGTTGTCAACTAGAGGTTGTTACCTAGAACTAATCTTGGGTAATCTTTGACTAGATGCTTGTGTAGTGGGTGGTTGGCTCTCAGCCCACTTTCCTCTAGAATTATCGTTAACATATCTATCACCTAGAATTAATGACATATGCTAGGAATGAGATTGGTTCAGTTCAATTTATTTTTTCGATTTTTTAACCGAACATGGGTATTCGGTTTTTCCATTTTTCAAACCAGTGGTCATAAGAAATCAATTATTACCCAACTATACTAAAAATCGGTTAGGTTCAGGTTTTAGATTTCTGTAATTATTTTTTAGCTAATGGCTTTTGGACTTTATTTAAAACAAGATTGTTTTTGGATTTGAACTATTCAATTTAATTTGATAAAATTATATTTGTTTCATATTTCTTACACTATTTGAGAATTTTAATTTTTTTAAGTATACATAAATCTCAATTAATATATTTATCTAAAAAATAATTTATAAAAACTATAATTATAAATGTTTATTAACAATCTAACTAAACATTTATTTAATCACTCTCAATCTTCACTAAACATAATTAAAATGTTAAATTATTTGTTTTTTATAACTCTTAATGTGTAATGACAAAAAAAAACACCCCAACTTGGAAATGTTAAATGATAACCAAAATTTTAGAAAAATTAACAACAATATAACAGAAAAAAGAACGACAAGGTACATAATAAGCCAACAAAAAAAAAGAAAAGAAAGAGATGATCACTTGAATTCTTGGAAGTTTTAACAACAATAATATGATTTTGTGAGAGACTAATATTGAAATTGTCACAACCTGATTTGGCGAACCGGTTCGGTTTGGGAGACTACGCCAGTGGAGACCACCTAAGTTGCAAGACTTAGATCGGATAAGGATGGTAACTTTGTGGCAGAGCACTACGAAGAACTTCGCCAACGTTGTGGAGTGCCAGCTTGAGCGATAACAAGGCTATAATTAGGACAAGGACCTTATTAGGCGGTCTTTCTTGCTAATAAGATCACCACTCGTGTTTTAGTATTGTTCCTTAATTAAGTACAATGACTTGTAGGACATGTTTAAGTCACCTGACATCTTAGTGGAGGTAACATGTCAATAATGACACTTGTAAATCCTTGTAGGATGTGATTAATTAGTGAAAGCGTGTGAGAATAAGTAATAATTGTAATAGGCCAATTTTGGCCTGGACTCGAAAAAATAATAACCGAATAAATAAAACCAAAGGATGCAATTAGTCGAAAACAAATTAAAAAGGGTCAAATTGAAAGACAATCATTAAATTAGGGCCAAATAAAAAAGATGAAGAAAGCCAAGGAGTTATCAAATTTTGTTGACTTGATAAAAAGCCAAAAATAGGAAGATATTATTTTATTTTTATTTTATTTAATTAGTTAGGCTATTTTTAGTAAACCTTGTGTATATAAATAGGGGTATTTTGTTCTTTGAAAAGAGGGGAATTACTTTGGTATTATTACTTCAATTTAGAATTGGATTATTCTCTCTTTTTTAATTTCCATTGGAATTGAATTATTTTCTTTTCTCTTTCAATTACATGGGAATTTTGTCTATTTCATTTCAATTTCTTTGTTTTTTCTAGATTCGTCTAATTGCTTTTAGCCCTTCCGTTTTTTTTTATTGTTTTTCAATTAAGTTTTTATTTTTTTTTGCCCTAAAATTTGTTTTGACTGCATTTTGGTCCTCCTTGAAGTTGTGCGTTTTGGAGGGTGGGGATTATTTCCTTTTTGGTCCCTCCTTTTTATTCGCACGTTCAAATTGGTCCATTTCCTTTTATTTATTTTTTATTTGCCCCAAAATTTTACTTTAAGGTTCAATTTAATCCTTTTTTTATTTTCTCTATTTTATTATCAAATTAACTAATTTAATATACTATTGCTATTATTATTATATTTCTATTTATATTTATTTTGTTATTCTAATACTATTATTATTTATCTATTTATATTTCTACTATTTTTATATTTCTATTTATTATATTTCTATTTCTATTTATATACTAATATTATTTTCATTATTATTTTTCTTATATATGTTTTTTTTACTCTTGTTATCAACATTCTATTTATTTATTTATTTTTTACATTTTTTTGCTATTATCTATTTTAACTTTTTATATAACGCTCATTTCAAATTTTTATACATTATTTACTTTAATATTTTCATATATTATGTATTTTAAACTTTTTTTGCACATTATATATTTTGAATTGTTTATATATTATTTTTGAAGAGTTTTATATATTATTTTATCTTGAATGGATATTAATCTTTTTTTAAATTATTTTATATACTTTAGATCGCTTTTATAATATCCATTTTAAATTTTTTTTATGTATTATTTGCTTAGAATTGTTTTATATTTTATTTTAGATTTTCTTACTTTGTATTTATTTGTTATTTGTGATTCATTATTATAACATTTTGTTTATGAATTATTACTTTGCGTTGTACATTATTATTCCATCGCATTTTATTCGCTTAAAAGGTCGTGTTTTAATATCGTTTAAGTTTTAAAATCATTTTATTCAAAAGTTTTCAAAATAATTCAATACTCGGTATTTGGCATCTTCGAGAAGATTGTGCCCTAACTGACTGGGTTCTAATTTTCCTCGTTGAATCTAATAACCGAGTACCTTTTTTCAATCAAAACGTATAAGTTTCAAATAAAAGCTTATTCTCAGGAATTCGAGGTGTTGTGTTCTAACTCACTAGATATGACATTTTGTATCTCGAGATAAGAATTTCTAAAAAATAAAGGCAATATTCTATGTTTTGAATTTTGAAAAATCGTGCTCTAACTTACTGGGTTCCGATTTTTCATTTGACCCAAATAATTGAATATCATTTTTAAACTTCACCCCATGAGTTTTAAAAATCAAACGATAAGCTTAGTTTCGAAAATGTGAAATGTCGTATCCTAACTCACTGGGTATGACATTTTATTTCTTCGAAATAAGAGGGTCTTAGCATCCAATTTAATTTATTCAAGTGTTCTTTTTTAAATAAAAGGATCGTATTCTAAAATCTTTTCAAATTTTCGACATTAAGACATTAGTTAATCAATTCGGTACCAATTTTGGACGTTACGAGGGTGCTAACCCTTCCTCGTGCCTAACTGACTCTTGAACCCTTTTTCTTGAATTTCGTAGACCCAAAATCATTGTTTTAATAAATCAAAATGTTTTATTAAAATGATCAATCTCAAGGTGATCCGATCACACCACGAAAAAAGATTGGTGGCAACTCCATTTTTGTTTTTAAGTTGACTTCTGTTTTTCAAATTAAAAATGATTTCGACAATGATTAGAGATAATTCTGATTGGTTGGCTGTGGGTTATTTATAAATAGGATAACGTGATAGTAGAGAGAAGATTTCTAATTCATCCTCTCCGTCAATCTTTGTTATCATCGAAGAAACTAGGAACTCACTTAAGAAAAGATTGGTAGGATTTCTTTGAATACGAGGTAGGAAGGAAACTCCTATCCAGTAATCATTTGCATGTATATAGATTCTTATTGTATACTAAGTTTTTGATTATTTTCGATGATTAAAGAAGTTGTTATTTAGCTAAAGTAACAGGAGAAGGTATCAGTGCTAAATAAAAAGAACCGGTAGAGTAGATAAAGCTCTGAGTAAAGTATTTTGGTGAGTTCCTCTGTACTTTGTGTTCGGTATCTGTGTTAGTTTGCTTACCTTTAAACTTCATATAGCCAAGTATGTGGCTTAGTTATTTGTTTAATTATTTTTGAAGTTCATGTTTGAGGAGTCTCATTCAAAGAGTCAGTGCATGTATGGTTAAACACAGTTAAACAGGCCTAGAAAACCTGGTATATATATATATAGTATGAGTACTCCTTCCTTGGTGCATAAGCTTCGTATCCAATTAGGTGTGAGGAGGTACAGGAGGGATGTTGTACAAGAAAATGCATTTTGCCTCCGGTATGGCACTTAGATGTAAGCCGTGATTGGTGAAAACCCAACCTTGTAGGAGAACACTTATGTGTTTATACAAGGAAAAGAGTTAGGAGGATATAGAAGTGCTGTTATTATATGGCTCAGACGAGCAGATTTGAAGATATAGGAAAATTTTTGTTCTTCGAGAACTAAGATCAGAAGCTAGCATAAGGAAGGGCTGCATAGAAAAAGGGTGCATGTGGTATTGCATGTTGCATGAAAGCATGAACAGTAAGTCTATCTATCAGAAATGGTAGTCCACACAAGTGGCGTGTTCGCGGAGCAGATGTGCCCATGATTGTCATATATGAGTATAGAAACCGGTGTTGTTCGCCAATAGGCTGAGTTGATTTGCGGTATCATCTGTAGGCCAGGGTAATGTATCCGCCAAATAGGGAGAACTAGTCAAGTTCTTTTGTTTTTAATGTCTGATAGTAATTAAGGTGAGATCGTTCTTCTTAGGAACTCACTAAGTTCTTACAAACTTACCCAATTTCTTCTTATTTTTAGGTTCTTAGGTTAAACGAGATGATCGAATGGATACAACCAGATTTGTGACGATTTGCGAGCCTTCTTAATTTCAGGAGTAACATGTATTTGTTGGGAGTATTAAGCCAATTGTTAGAAATTGCCAATTTAAAATTTTAATCTGTATTGAACGATATTTTGAAGACATTGAATATTGAATGGAAGCTTTGATGACCTAAGGCTATTTTGACTTATTAATGTTAATTAAGTGGCCACCAAAGGTTTATTTTGTGCATCCTTAATGCAACGAGTTTTTATTTAAATGACGCTTTCAATAAAAATGGTCTTGAACTAAGGGAATACCACTTTGATTAAAGGGGTACCCACCATAAAGATAATGTTCTTTTCTTTAAAGAAAAGTAAATAGGCGTGTTTTTCTAATCGGGTCAATTGACTCAGTCGACTGTTATTCTCTTAGTCAGTTGCTAAGAAAGTATAGGTTCTTGTTAATGCTAATTAGTAGTTGCAGCTACTAACTTTGCTGTATAAATACATAGCTCGTCTCATCTTGAGATATTAAAGCTGAATCAATAAAACAAGTAGACTACTTTTTGTATTCAGATTTTAGTTCATTCTTCTTTAGTTTAGTTTTTGTATTCTGGTTTTAATTCCTTCTTCTCTAGTTTAGTTTTCTTTCTGCAGGTTTGGTAAATTGTTTGATAATATATTGGGCTTATATGTTCAAGAAAAATATTAGGCTTTATTGGAATTTTTAATTAGTTTTTTTGGAGTTTTTGGTGTTTAATGGAATAAATTGAAATCGAACTAAATTGATGTGGTTTGATGACATCATCTAATTGAAACTAAACAAACTATAAAAAAAAACTTAAATCGAGTCAAACTGAATTTCTGATTCAACTTAATTTCTCTATTTGATTGGGTTTTTGGCTCAGCAAATTAAGAGCACTAAACCACAAGCATCTTTTGTAAATCAAGTTTTAACTCTCTTTCAATTACTAATTCATTAACATTCGGATCTTCCAATCGCATAAATAATCTAACTCGTTATAGGTTGCAAGTAATATAAAAAATATAATTTTTTAATAATTTAAAAATAAAAACTTAAAATAAAAAATATAATTTTTAGAAAATTCCTAATAACTTTTAAAAAACTGCAAAAGAAAATATATATTTTTGTTAAAAATTATGAAAATTTAAAATATAAAAAATTCTAAATGAAAGTTAGTCAACATTGGTCAATGCCTAATCAACACAAGTCAAAGTAAAATGAATATTTTTAAAATTTTTAAATATTCTTTTCCTATTTTTTTATTTTTGATTTAAAAATATTTTTTTAATTTTAATAAACATGAATGCCATGAGACACATTTTAATTGACTAAGGTGTCAGGGGCCATGTTTTGATTGACACAATATGTCAAATGGTTTTGGTAAACTGCGGTAAAGGTCATCCACTTATATTTATTTTAGTTACTCAACTATAAAAAATTACAAAATAATCACTTAATTATTAATAATTTTTCTTTTTTATCATCCCAACATGAAAAATTACAAAATAGTCACTTAACTATTTCATTTTTCCTTTTTGGTTTCCAGCTTGCTAACATAAAAATGAAAACACTCAAACATCCAAGATAGTTGGGTGACTAAAAAGATAAAATTAAATAATTGAGTGACGATTTTGTAACTTTTCATAATTAAATGACAAAAAAAATGACAAGTGCAATTTACCCATCAGTTTTTAACACAGTTACAAAATGATTGAACTGAATAACCAGAAAAGTTCGAGAAAAAAGAGAGTTTTAGGTAGGAAAATGAGAAAACATGTATAGTTTGGGGGCCAAAGTAAGCATTAAAATATTTTAACCGTCGGGTGGATGTCGGGGCAGGAAAAAATTGGCCTGTACCAAACGTCGACATTCGTAGCTTCTATTTTAAGGAAGACCTCGAAACAGAAGCAAAAGAATGGTGATGGGTAGAGTTAGAAATTGGTGGAGCCATTCCAAAACTGTAGCTGTTATATGGTTCTCTTCTCTTGCTTTGTTCTTCTTTCTCTTCCAATTGGCTCTCCGAAATTCCACTTCTCTTTCTTCCCTTCCTTCTTCAGGTACTCTTTCTTCTTCTATCAAATTTTCTTGGTAATTAAGGTTGAAAATATGATGAATTTTAAGATCTAATCGCATTTTAGCTTTAAAATAACAAACGAGAAGTTTAGTTGTTTATCATGATGTCCTAATTTTTCATATGAACTTTAAAATTGTCCTGGGTTTATGTTTTTTGTTGCTGGGATTTGATGAAGCTTCGCCTTTTCTTGCTAGGATTCCGGATTTTGAGTGTAAATGTTGTGTGTGTGTGTGTTTATTGATTTACAGTCTTCCCGTTTACTTAATATTGCTTTTATGATATGTATTTAAAGGTTGAACTCTTTTGGATGACTGTTTGAGCTACCTGACACCACTTAATTTTGATGGTTTTAGGTTTGAGATCCGTAGAACATAATGTTGCCATTTGTGAATTCGTGGTGTTAGTTCATCATGCTTGCCTTATTATTAAAAATTCTCATTTTGTAATATTCTTTTATCAAATTATTGATAAAAAATTAAATTGATAGCCCTTTTTTTTTTCTTTTCTTTTTTTTAAATCGGAGCTTTGCACAAATTCAGGCAAGCTTTGCATACTTGGACTTTAGTGTGTTAACTTTGTTAGGGATATTTTTATCAGAGTCTGCTATGGCAAATAGCAATCGAAGATCAACATTGTATGATAAAATGGAAAGGGATTTGGACCAGCATGGAGCAGCTTTTCTTAAACATGGTGAAACTTCTCAATCGCTGTCACTTTCAGATCTCTTTACTTTGAAAGATGGATTTGTAACACCTGTACTTAAGGTAATATATGAGTCAACCGAGCTATAATCAATCCTTCTGTACAAGCGGTTAATAATGGCTTTCCTTCTCATTTCAGGCAGCACATCCTCCTGTACGGGCCAACGTCTTGTATATGAGCACAGAATACTCAGTGCCCATCTCGTAAAATTTTGTTTTCATTGGAATGTTTTTTTCCATTTGTTGTTTTTATTAAATTTTTGACCTACTTGTTTCTTATCAGAATATTGACCCCAGAAGTAAAATGCCTGCACTAATTACTTTGATCTGATCTTAGTTAAGTGTGATTTCCCATCATGCTGTTTTAGCAAAATTTTTAAGAGTTGAAGCTGGCTTTATAATCTATAGGACTTCGAGATAATTAAAGGGGACTTCTATTTAATATTTCCATGTTATGCTAAGCCCTTTTTGTGGGTTGAGGGAGGGGTTAGCCCTTACATTATACTCTGATGCATGCTTTGTTTGTCACAGGAAGGCTGTAAAGCAAGTATTTGATCCATATTTTGACAAAGGTAATCTGTTGTAAAGAAGTATATTTTTGTGTTGCTGTTTCTTCCACATTTTTCTGTTATCTATTTAACTGATTTGATACTTCTTTTAATAACGAGAGTAGTTTAGATAAGTTATCATTTATTCCTTTAGTTAATTGATAACTTTTGCTTTTTCTGCATTTATTCTCATGTGTTCGCTTGCTTATATATTTTGGTTAGCGATCTGGTTTCAGAACTCAAGCTTGTACCATTTCAGTATGTTCCACGCATCGCATCATATTGCACCTGTTCCCGCCTCTGAAATTGAGGTAACTTGCCTGTTATAGCTATTTTGGTACCTCTTTTTTCTGCTTGTTAGATGTTGGGTTCGATTTTTGAAGCCTCTTTTCTTTTGTCAGATTGAAGCTGAAGCAGCTGCTGCTAAAGCTGTTGCAGAGGGGCTATGCCCTTTAGAAATCGTCTTAGACAGGGTAGTTTTAACTTCGACTGGTGTGCTTCTTGGCTGCTGGCAGGTTAGTCCTTCACTTGTAGTCTCCTGTTTCCTAAATGAGCTGTTGAAAAAGGGAAGAAAGGATTTTTATTCTTTTTAGTGCCAGATAACATTTTTATTTTTCTGTAGGTAATTTCTGGAACGGATCCCGTAAGCATTCGTGCTAAATTGAGAACAGCACTTCCACGAGCACCAGAGAAGCAACTTGTAAGATCCTTATGAAAAACTTAATTTTGACTAAACTAGTAATATTCAAATGGCAACATTGTGTCTTTCAAAAATAAAGAAGAAAGAAAGAAATGGCAACATTGCTAATATAAGGGCTATACTTTTTTATGGTAATATCTTGGCCTGTTAATTCTTATTTGATGGTTTTGGCATCATTTTTAGGATCTCTGTCTTGTTTGACAATAATAAGTATTTATGTGACTGTAAAGGAAATGTTTTTTATTTTAAAATGGAACGTTTTTGCTTACTTTTGCAGTATGATGAGGCTATTCTTCACACGTCTTTTGCAAGGCTTCTGAGTCACCCTAAAGCTTCACTCATGGTATTATTTTTAAGTTCTATCCAGTTACAGTAGTTTCCTTTTTATTCTTAATTTTTATGAAGTTACATGTATAGAAGTACATTAAGAGTAGTTACAATTAATGCCAATTATTACATCCATATAAGAAATTAACCAATGGACCAGCAAATAATTGGATAAATCCAACATAATGTTGGACTAAACCCACACATTGTGAGATGAATTTTCAATCACAAATTCATCTTCTTTGTTTCATCCCTTTCAATGTTCTTTTGAGTTCCCTAGGTCAACATGTATATTTTCATTCCTTTTTATATTGCCATGATGTTTGAACCATGAAATACTAGATAGTAGTTGCTGTTGTAATTTGAGAGAAGCCCATTTGCTGACTCAAGCATTGTAAGGTTTCCCTTGACTCTTGTACGAGTAAACTGCGACTTTTTGGCACTATGGCAAAAGTATGGCTGGCAAAGCTTGTTATATTAGTTTCCTTGTTTAGATCTAATGGTGAATTGAAGTTACAAGAGTTATGTGATTGGTTCAAGCTCATATTCTTACATATATGTATACAATGCATGTCTTATGCAGGACACTGATAGTACTTCAAATCCAATCAAACTTTTCCATAAGCTAGTCTCTCAACTAAACAATGAAATCCGTGGATTTAAGGCAAGTTGTTATACTTTGTATCATTACTTGGCATGCATTTTCACTGTCTGAATAGCTTCCTATGCGTGATCCTCATGCTTTGATTGGTCACTTTATTTTTAATCCGCCCATGCATGAAATCTCACATGTGCATGATCCCCATTTTTTGATTATTTACTTATTTTTAATCGGCCACCCCCTTCTCCTCTCTTTTAAATTTCTTGAAAATCATAATTTAACTCCAAGTCTTTTATTTTTATTTATTTCTATTCTTGGCCCCCGTAACATTTTTATAAGTTTTAAGTTGAAGCTTTTCGACTTTCCACTTAATTCTTGTGTGTTTTGTTATCCATAAAGAAGAAAAAAAAGAAAAGAGTATTATCAGTATTTCCTTGTATAAATGTTTTTTTTTCACTTTTCATAGAATTGTTTTTTCCTAAAATATCATACTTGATTTCTCTCATAACTTTTACAAAATTCGGTTTGTTTTCATGGTTTGCTTATTACTTTTGAATATTTTCTTATTAGTTATAACTTTCACAATGAGGAAATTGAAGCCAGATTCCTCTGTTGACAAAATCATATGCTAGCAATGGTGCCAAGCACTCCAACGCACCGATATATGTACTTTTTTTTTATTGAACCTTAACTTTTATTTTTTCCTTTTTTTTTGACTTTCCTGCAAGACTGTTTCTTTTATTTTGTATATTATTTTCAACTAACATAAATAACTAAAATCTGAACTACAAAAAGGAAAAGAAAGAACTCAACTTCAAATCTTGTCTTTGGCCCTATTGACAATTCATGCAACAATAGCATGATATTCTCACCTGAAAGTGATAAGATACAGTTTTGTTTTAGAAAAGGAATTTGCTGGTTGGGTGTGGTATTCTGGAACTGAAATTGAATCAAATACAGTTGATAACTAATCTACCCAAGTCAAAATCGGTTTGGATTGTTTCATTTTTTTTAAATTAAAAAAAGTTATATTTTTTATATAATGATTTTTAAGTTTTTTTTTTCTTCAGTAACTTAGATGTAAATTATTGATTTTCATATCATAAAAATTTAAATATATTGAAAGTAAAAATAAAATTCAGTTTGGCTTGAACTTGAATAGAAAATTTAACTGAACCAAATACTTCCAATCGTAACGCAAATCAGTTTCCATAAAAACTGTACTGAATACCATGGTTACTGCAGGTTTTCTGTTTTCTTGGTTTCTCTTGCTCATAATTGAGTTTTTACCTTAGTACCTGCTTGAAACATATATGTATTTTAATCTAATCGGATATCCTTTGTGATATTTAGAACTTTTGGTAGGAAAGTCATCTAATGATAACTAAAGATTGTTTAAAAGTTTTGGTAACAACTATACATGATAGAAACACGGAATGGTTTGGTTGTTTTTCCGCAATATGATGTAAATTTGTTTGCAAAAACTAGAATGACAATGTTAAATGGATCGGAGATGCATGCAAATGACTATAAACAAAGGCATATTTGTTGTGATGAAAATATTAGTATTCGGGATGGGAGTTTCTTGGTCCCTACTTTGTTGCTACCATTTTAACTGTCGTGAGGTGAGGTAATCCCTGTTTTTTAAAGAACATTTAATTTAAGTACATTGTATCATGTTCTATATCTAAGTTCTTTGATGTTGAACTGTGGAACTTGTAGAAAGCATGGCTCTGGGAAACTTTTGAGCTCATTTTGTGGAAGAACACCAAGAGAATGGCATCAAATTTGTCAATTCTTCCCCATCTTTTCTTAGTTAGCATGCAATTCTCGCATCATAGGAAGTACTTGAGCACTGGAACTTTTTGTTACATTGTCAAAGAACATGAACATCAAATATGTGAATCCTCTTGTACTAGGCATAGCATTAGTCCTACCGGCAAGGACATGGTTGAATGTGACTGCTTTGTTATCTATGTCAACTGTGTTTTTGTGCTCAATATATATAAAATATGATTGGTTGGTTTTGTGTTTGATGACAGGCAAAGGTAAAGGAGCTGTGGTATGTGGAGGAATATGATGTGTTGGCCCTTGCCTTAAATGGAAAAATGAAGGTGCGCAGGTTCCAAATGGGTTGCTCAAGAACCTGAAGTTCCAAATTCAGATGCAAATTTAAGCATATTTCAACTTCCATTTCTCCTACAGAGTTGATACAATAGCGTACAATTCATAGTTTTATTTTGGCCGGGATTAAAAATGTTAGATACCTTTCTACTACTCCAAACATGAATTTGGGATGTTATCAACGAGTTTGATTTTGATGTATTAATGGACTTCTTCTTATTTATTTAAAATATGACAGTTATTTTATGATATTGTCCCTTGATGGTGAATGAAACGATATATTCTTTTTCGTTTTACATTGTTAAGAATATTTATTCAAAAATGCTTTTTCTTTCTACTTCTACCAGTTTATGCTTTTATGATGTGAAATCTCATGAAAATTATGAGGTTTATATAATTCAAACTAAATAAAATGTCAATTATCAAAAAGAAATAAAATTTTGTGTTGATATGAAAATAATAAAATGTATTTACTTGAAAAGTCAACAGCTTTCGAATGTGAAAGTATTTCTTTTTAATCTTTAAAATTTGACTTACCAATTCTTAATGTGTTTGGAATTTTCATGAATTCCACCTTGCGATTTATTCTAGATTTAAAATTCTAACCTTATTTGGGTTTATTTAAAAATAGTTATTCTTTTTGGTACATTTAAAATAGATATTTAAATATTATTCACATGTGTTATTATAAAAATTCTCTTTTTTTCCTTCGAACTATTTGTTTATTATCTTTTGTTTTGCTCAGCGGTGGTGCCAGCTTCCGAGTTGGCTATCTCTTGCATTTTTTCTCCTCAATCAACTCTTTTTTTATTGTCTTCACAAGTTGTGATGGACAAATGATGGTATCTGTTGTTTGCTAAAACTCCACAGGTCACCAGTAGTTTCTTGGAGAGTGGGTGGTTCTTCGTCAACTTCTTAAATTGTTTTTGTTTTGAGAATGTTTCAGAATAATAAATTATTTCACATATTGTCTTAAGTTTTATATATATATTTTGTTTGTTTTTTCATTGTTTAATAAGTCTTCGGTTTTAAAAGTTTTTATCTACTCTTATAACAAGTTTTTTAGTTTTGCTTATGCATGTAATATTAGTTTTATAAGTGACTTTAGGGATGATTTTGTTGTCCTCCTCTCTAGTTTGGTAAATACTCGATTCTTTTGTTAATTTTTGCTCGCCGCTTTGAAACATTCGTAGTTGATTTTCTTATCATATTAAATAATTGCAATCACTTTAGATATGTCATGCTTGCTTGAGTTATGACAAAATCAATTGTTAACTTATTAATTTAAGATTTTAATTAATAATAAAATCATATTATGTTATTTAAATTTATTAATAAAAATATTAATTTGAAAATTTTATTAATAAAAAAAGAAGTTTGAAATGGTAATTCGGCCCGACTCGGTTCATATGAGAGCAACGTAGACAAAGGAAATGGCAATCATGTAATTCCAGTGGAAGAAAGTCCCTTTCATGGTATTTCCCCTACGAGAGTGATTGGTTCCACAAAACGAATAAGCAAAAGAAGCCCCTAAATTTCTTTCTGTTGAAAGTTAAGGAACATCCATAGCTGTGCATTTTAGTCACTCTTAAACTATCCACCGTTAGATTCCCACCGCCAAACAACCCCAACCTTCCTTGCAAACCAGCTTTTAGCATCTTAAGCACCTCAGCTTTCTTACGCATACAAAACACACTTGTCACTCAAGCAACTGCCGCAATAAGAGCAAAACCAAAGCTTTGGGTTAGTTTCTTTTTTTTTAATTATATCAGAGGTTTCAGAAAGAAAAAGAGCATTGGAAAGTGAAAATGGGATCTGGCGCTGGAAGTTTTCTTAAGGTTTTTTTTAAGAACTTTGATATTCTTGCTGGGTAATTTCCTCTTGCCCCATTTATCTTGTTTCTACTTTGGGTCATGTATTTTATATATGTATGCTATTGCTGCTTTAAAAATGTAAATTTTAAAACATCAACTAAGAGAAAAGAAATAGAGTTTTAGGCTTATTGTATACTTTTAACTTCAAGCTATTTGTGTGTGTTTCTGAATGTCTTTAATATTTTATTTTCTAATTTGGTTTTTGGGTTAATTTTGCAGGCCAGTTATTAGTCTTCTGTATCCTCTGTGAGTGTGTTTTTCAATCTTTTTGGGGTTTCATTTACTTTTTTTCTCTTACCCTTTTAATTGGTGTAATTTACAAGTTGTCTGAACTTGAATTGGTTTAATTGTTCCATGGCATTGAATTCTTAAACAGTTATGCCTCAGTTAGGGCAATTGAATCCGAGTCTCGTGCCGATGACCGACAATGGCTTACATATTGGGTTCTCTATTCCATGATTACATTGCTGGAACTCACCTTTGCCAAAGTCATTGAATGGTAAATTTTTATGCTCTTGAATGATTTGCTCCTAGATAGCACATTTCTTGCTCTAACACTATCCCTATATATACATTTCCCGTTTCCGGGAATCCGAGTTAACACTATCCCTATATTTATATTTCCCATTTCCGGGAATCCGAGTTAACTTTTTCTCTTTCGCTTTGGGGGTGTCTGAGAGAGGGAAAGCTCAGATTTTTCATTTGATTAAACAATTATGATTCTAGTTGACCAACTCAAGGAAAAAAAATGGTTATTGTGCTTATAAAATTGACAATTTAGGTGACTAAACCTGTTGTATTCTTTAATTAGCTTCTCATCCACTAGAAGAGGAACCCATTTCTTTACCAAGGGTTTCAACTCACTTTATTTCAACAAATCGATTCCATGGAAAAAGTGGAAAGCATTGGCAAGTTAAATCTAACTTGGTTATATTGAAGTTTCACCAATGTGTTAATTACTTATCTTTATATTTCTTTGCCCTGGTTTAGTTTCTCAGATGGTTGTGCGAAAACCTTCATGATACTTATGCTGGTTTTAAAGAAGGGAAGTTGTATGCTAAAGGCTTCTTATCATAATTATGCACATTCAGAAATTGCATTTGCCTATACTTTGCTGAAACATTTAAGAACATGAATACAGGATCCCAATCTGGTCTCACGCGAAGCTGATTTTCACCTGCTGGCTGGTCATCCCGTACTTCAGTGGTGCTGCTTATGTTTACGAGCATTATTTGAGACCTTTCTTTATGAACCCACAACAGACAATTAGCATCTGGTATGTCCCGAGTAAGAAGGACTTCTTCAGTAAACCAGATGATATTTTAACTGCTGCCGAGAGATACATTGAAGAGAACGGGACTGATGCATTTGAGAAGCTCATTCATAGGGTATGCCATCAATGATCGGATTCTCTTTCATTTACATGTTTTTGCGAGCTGTAATTTATACAAGGAAGTTTGATATTACAGCATCTTTTTATTTTCATCCATTCATAAGTTGGTTCGCTATTAACTGATACAAGCTCTTGAAAAATTTGGCTACTGTTGGTTTTTGTAATAATCCATTGTTCTTCCATGGGTTTGCAGGCTGACAAGTCGAGGAGCAGTGGTTACATATATGATGACGATGGCTACAGATATTGAACCTTGTAGCTCTATGTGTAGCAAGTAACAACCCATAATATATACATATATGCTGTCAAGATGAAGTGTATGGGAAAGAGACATTTTTGTGAGTGTGAAGAAGTATGAATGGTTGTGTAATGTTATGTAACTATGATAGGTTGCTTGAAACTTTGATATGGTAGATAGTGCAAGTTCCCAATTACTTTTTCATATTATGCATACTTTCTGTCACTTGTAATTCTCATGCTTGTTTTTGTTTTGTTTCACTGCTTCACAAAGGTTATTTTATCTCATTGCTAATAGATCAATGGTGAAGGAATTAAAAGACCAAATTAACTTTAATCCCCACCATCTTTAATCATGATTTAATTGCCATAGCTAGTTTTTGTTAAATCAACAATCGAGCCCCTTTTAATATCAATTCACTTCTTCTCTTTTCTCACATTAGACTTACTACACTTCTTTCTCCTTTGCAAATTAGTCCCTAGCTCAACTTTTGACTATTCGCAATTTTATTTAATTTAGATATTTTCCAGCGTCACACCAGTTTATACAACTATTTTCTTGTAGTGGTCACTTTTATATGATTCTCAGGACAAGAAAGACTAATGTCAGGCTGTCTATGAACGATATTGTTATCACTGAATGCCCAGACATTTGTCTTACTCCAAAATATCCCTCTCTTGTAAGAATCCTTTCTAAATCCAGGAGTTAGCTCCCTAAGTCCCAACAACGATTGATTTATTTGTGGGAATTGAAAAGGAAAATTATCTTTGTACTTTGATATTTGGATCCAAAAAGATTCAGCCTTAATGGAATGAAAAATATACTGATAAAATATATATTTTTTATATTCTTAAAAAAATTAATTAATTAAAAACAGTATTGCTATTCTTCAATTAACTCGTGCCTGTGACATGGGGTTATCGTTTCAGCACTTGATATGTTTGTCAAATATGCCAGGGTTTTGTCCAGACATGGAAATTTCTATTTAGTTTCACTTGACTGTGTCGAGTTGATCTTTGTCAATCATCAATACTAATCAGAGCATTGAATTTAAGCTGCTTATAAGGTCTTAAACTCAAAAAACCTGACAACAGCAGACTCAGAAAAGGTAAACTAATCCCACGTCGATATTTTAGGAAAAGTGTTCATGTTCTTTATATAGGATGGAAGCAATGCCGTCATTCGCCGAGCCTGATAACGCAAGCTTGTGACCCAGGTGGGGGTATTTGGGGTTATAGAATATCTGGTCTGGCTTAAGCGGTCGGATTCATTGTGACAAATCACCGGCCTGCCCTTTCCAAGCAAGGAGCGATCCGTGGGATTTGAGCGAAAGCTGTGGGTCTCGTGGGATCCTAGGGAGAATGGTAATGCGTGAGGTTGGTTTCACAGAGCAGCGATAACTATCCGTTCTTTGCAGTGCTAGGATAGCAAGCTGGTGCCTCCTGAATCCAATATGTGGTTCCCAGGGTTGACCATAATTGAACTATCAACACCTATTATACAGATTGTCTACTATTTTGATTACTGATGGAGTTTGACATTTCATGTAATGTTTGTTGGTGATGATACTGGTTGTTTAGCAATCCGTTACATTGTTCACCTCTCCTTAAAATATGGACTATTCTTTCTTTTAACCACCCACCCACCCACCCACCCTTTCTTTTATTTATTTATTTATTTATTTATTTATAACTACAAGTTTAGCCTTACATAATCCAATTAATCTAATTAAGTTAAACTCAAAAATAGAAACTACAAACTTAAATTCACGTACGATAGACATAAAATATATTACAAATTTCTATAATACTTTTAAAAACTAAACATGAAAGTTTTGGAGTGGCCGAACATAAATTATTATATTTTTAAATATTGATTATAAGAATTAAATTGTTTATTTTTTTCAAAATTTATAGGGTTAAAATGTAAAATCTTGAGTGGTAAAAAATATGTAAAATCTTGGATTCAGATTTTGTAAAGAGGAAAAAAAATAATGGTAGAGACATAGGAAAACTGGGAAAAATAAAAGATATTAATTGTTATAATTCGATGGGCCCAACACCAAAATATTTTAGTGTAATGGAGACAAGGAAGGAAGAACAAGATGAGACAGATACAATCATACAATGAAAGTTGGAAAAGTACTTTCAATTTTTATATACATTATTTATACTCTAATTACTCTCCCAGGCCCAATCAAATTCGGATATTAACTAACAAACAGTTTCCACATAGCCAAAAAAAAAAAGACACATGCATTTGTCTGTCGTTGAAACTTGAGACAATTTGAGAAAGGAAAGGGGACAAGCTTTACTGTTGAAGCAAATTTGTAAGAAATTCAGCATCAGAGCTAGTTATATCCATGGAATCTAGACATTGCAATAGCCTCTCACTCAAATCATCTACTTCTTTCTGTAATCTTCTGATATAACTGCATGTTTCTTTCAAAATTTTCGTTGTCGATGGTGATGCCTACAAACATAAAATCATCCCAAAAAAAGGGTTATTACATAAAATAAAACAGTTTATCCTGATCATGATTGTCAGTCCAAAATGTCTGCATAGGATCATAGGGTTCCCTGTTGTTTATTGTTCAGTTATTACCAGAACATTGTCATCCTAAAGACTAAAGAGCTTGCCTAACCATGCATGGCTTTCAGTTACTTCAGCCTTGTCAATGACATGGAAACAAGAGAGGAGGATAGGATAAAGAAAAGAGAGAGGAAAACACTACCCTGCCATGGCGGCCATGATTGAGCTGAGGAAGCAATGTTCCAAGTCTTAAGATGAGAGCATTGAGCTCATCATCTGTGATATTGTTTGAAGCTCCAGACATGAAGAACCCTAGCTACCTTTTTTGCTCTTTTCCTTCCAACACTCTTTTATAAATTACTGATAATGGTGTGGTGGAGTTTGACATAGGAGGAAGTAGGCTGCTTATAAAGAGAGTTCGAGGGTTAGATTGCAAAATGTGGTAGTTGATAAAAACATATTTAAAAAATAAAATTTTGTTGTTGGTTTTCTGATTTACCTAAAATAATCAAACAGGAGACTCCATTCGTCACATATTTCTGCATTACTTTGGCCCACAACTGTGCAGGCCATGCTTAACTCAGTTTGAAATGAAATACTTTTTGTTTCATTATATGAAAATATATTAGACTTTTTTGTTAATGCAAAGTTTCCATATCTAAATTGACACTTGTCAAAATTTAGTTGGTAACTAAGGCATACATATATTTTTATATAAGTAGAGGAAAGACAACTTTAGCATCACTTTTAATAATTTTAAAATATAAATATATGATATGATAAAATTTAATTAAGTGTGTTTACATACATGAGAAAAGATTGTATAAAACTATGATTCATTTTTATTTTTTTCACTAGAAGAATGACAAATTAAATTTTTCCTCCTAATTTTCATCTTTTTTCCTCCTAAAAAAATTGAAATCTAACTAAAAAAACCTCAAAATCAGGAGGAAAAATATGATAAGAATGACGCGGAATTACAATTTCATATAATTCATTCTGTCTCTCTCTATATATTTTTTTGTTTTGATTTGCATTTTTTATTTTAATTTGTATAAAATAGTCTAAATTTTTTGTCAAATATTTTTTAATCTTTAAATTAGTGTTTATGAACTATCTAATTGAATTTTTAAATAAAGATTATATATATATATCTACGAAAAATGTACAAAATACAGATGTTTACATCTTACCAAATTGGTTCCTCTTGTCTCTTGCAATACATATATATTATATACAAATATTTTGATTGAATTGTTGTTATCTAAAATTAGGTCTAATTCAATTATTAAATTACTAAATAGAATTTATTTTAATAAAATAATTGTTATTAATTTAATGATATTTTTATCTTTTTATATAAAATCTAAAAAAAATTCTTACTTACGGAATTTAAACTCAAAACATTATATATTGTTTACCAATTTTGTCATTTTAACTAAAGTAACATTTGGTTTTTATGTGAATTTTTAGTGTCATAAGTTAATTCGATAGCAACTCATGAAAAAATGACAATATTATGTTGTACAATTTGAATGTATTTAATATTCTTAATATGATGTATTTATTTATTTAATTTTTTTATTCACAATTTTAAACTAATTTCTATTTTAATTTAACATATATTACATATATATTGTACAGGCCAATTTTGGGCTAAACCCAAAACCCAACTAACCTAGCCCAATACCCTAAACCAACCTAGCCCAATCCTAAAACTACCTGAGCCCAAATTTTAAAACCCTAACAGCCCATTTGCTTAAAAGATTTCAGCAGCAAGCCCTAGCTCCCATCTTGTTAGCCGCCGCTTCCCACCAACGGCTAACTATTGGCCACCTTGCGCACTACCACCACCACTCTCCACGCACGCGTCTGGCCCTCCATACCCTGCAAAATGAAACAAACACCAAGACAGAGCAGACGACAAGGAGCAATGGCCAGAATTTTAAAAAATGTTGTATAGAAATGGCTATAAAGGCCAGATCCGAATGTAGAGGGGGAGGGGGGGCCTTTCTTTCTCTTTACTGGGCAGTGAAAAATTCGAAAAAACTCAAAAAAAGGATTTCAACAACAAATATACAAAAGCTAAAACATCATAAGTAGCATAGAAAAGCATCAAAAAGGGGAGATTTAAAACGCCCTAAAATCGGAAACGCTACTAGCAAAAAAGAGAAAGAAGAAGAGAACAACGGCAAAGACAAGTCAAGGTTTCTGATATTTTTTCATTTCTTTTTATTTTCAGATTTGCACTCACCTGTATATGCATATAATAAAATACAAAAAAAAAGAGAAATTTTTACCTAAGGCGATTTCCGGCCACCGTGTACGGTGGCCGGCGCGGTGGAGCTGTGACGGCGTGCAGTGGCTTTCCTGGCCGGTTTCTGGGCTTCCCCAGAGAGAAAAATCCCTTTCTCCCTTTTTTTTTCCTAAGACTCAGCTGAAATGAACATAAGAAAGGAAATTTAGCTTTTATACTGTTAATAAAACGGCGACGTTTTGCGAAACTGACCCAGGGGATAAAACGACGTCGTTTTGCCCTGGGTCGGACCGACCCGACCTGACCCACGAGGAGGATCCGCGTGTTTTTGCGGAAGGGTCTAATTGCGCGAATGACCCTTCCGCTTTTCTAAACTTTTGCGATTAGATTTTCATTCCTTTTAAATTGGCTTAAAATTCAAGCGCGTTTTTTATTTTGATCCCCCACTAAACGCTGCGTTTCGAGAGGACAGGATATTTGCACTTTTAATCCTTCCCGTGTTTTAGCGTGTTCCAATTGGTCCTTCTCTTTTATATATTTCTTTTTAAAATTCCCCCTAACCTTTTTTATTTCAATTTTCATCCCTTTTTACTTCTCATCATTATTTTATTTTAATTTCAATATTATTTATACTAATATATTCTATTAAGGTTACTATTATTATATTTTTAGTATTTTATTGTTGTTATTCTACTTAATACTAACCTGTATGTGTTATGTAGTATTATTAAGGATTTAATATCATTATTTTGTTAGTATATTTGTATATCACCTATGCATTCTTTAAATATATATACATTTACGCATATATCCTAAAATTATATTACACATATTTGTTTTATATATATATTTATCTACGAATATTATGTCTCTATTTTAATATATTTTACATATAGTATTTAGATATAGTTCTTATACATTTCCATGTACATATTTCTATACCATCTTATGTATATATTTACCTATGTTTTCGTATTCTATAATTTATATGCATTTCTTATTTTATGGCTTAAAATTATACATGCGTATACATTTTTACATAATTGTATTTATTGTCATCATTGTTATTTGGTGTTTGTTTATTTATTCGTGTACGCTTGTGCTTTTTTTTTTAAATGTTAGTTTTATTTATTTATTTGTATGCTTTGTTTATGTAATCGCCTCGTCATTTCATTTTGCCTATTGCATTGTTGTTACTCACTTTACTTTGCTCACCTTGTCGCATTCGTTATTGTTTTGTCAAGCATTGACACTAAACACCAAAAGGAAAATTTTTCTAAATAAGGCAATATTTCGCGTTTGGAAACTCGAGGAAACGTGCCCTAACGTGCTGGGTTTCGATTTCTCGTTTGACTAAATAGCCAAATATCCTCTTAAAGCTTCAAATTATGGTTTCGTTAAACTATAAGGTGATCTTGGTTTCGATGGTTTAGAGTATCGTGTCCTAACGTGCTGGATGTGATATTCCTTCGGAACAAGAGAATCTTATGTTTCAATTCACGATATCAGATTTTCTTTTAAGGATCGCATTTTTTTTAAAAACTCTTCGAATTTTCAATTTTCGACACTAAAACACTAATTAATCAACTAGGTACCAATTTTGGGCGTATCGAGGGTGCTAATCCTTCCTCGTGCGTAACCGGCTCCCGAACTCATTTTTCTGAATTTCGTAGACCAAAATTGTTGTTTTAATAAAATTAAATCATTTATTAAAAACAACCACTTTTTGAGGTGACCCGATCACACCTCGTCAAAAAGGATTGGTGGCGACTCCCGTTTTCATTCTTTTTTTAAATCCAAGTCGACCCCGTTTTCATTCAAAAAAATGGTGTCAACATATATTATTATTAATTTTAAAATTTATATTTTATTATTTATTATATGTTATTTATAAACGTATTTATCTATGTGATCACACGTATATTAGTGTGATATAATTTCTAATATATTATATGTGTTAATTCAGGCACAGCCATTTTCCTGTTTGTCTCGTGCAATTTGCCTCCTCTAGTCACAACTTTGGTTCACACTCGCAGTCAATGGCGAGACTTAATTTTTGTGAAAAGGGATATTGTTATAAATGATCCCTTAAATTTAGCTAATTTGTTATTATGGTACTTATATTTTAAAAATATTGAACGTGGTATCTATACTATCAAATTGTTGATTATTATGGTATCTAACATCAGCAATGATAAATGACATTGACCGTCAGTTAAACACTGCTGTAGTGATGGATAATTTGCATAGCTTAAATCGTTACTAGCAACATCAGGATGATGATAAAGACATTGATAAATTAAGTCCTACACTTGACAACACCAAATTTATTTAGAAATTAATATACAAATTTTTCTAAAACCAAAGTTTTTATTATCTAATTTCATATTTGAATATTATAATAATTCAAAACTATTAAACTATATTTTTTACAAAATGTTTATTTACTAGATTAAAAAAAATTTCATTTTTAAAATTTAGAATATAGAAAATAAATTTAGATATTGTAAATTTGAAGTTATTATGAAATTTTCTGAAGTTAATATTGGCTAAATATTTCAATATCTTAACGTATTTTTTTATATTTTAAGTAATAATATATTTAAAAAGTAATTACTAATATCTTAAAATATAATTTTAAATCAATTTTATTGTTATATAATTTCAGCAAATGAAAATAAAAAAAATATTTGATTTCGTAATTCACTTTTTTAAAAATAAACTTCAAAATATTGTAACTAGTAAAATTTAAAAAAATTATTTATTTGTTTATATTATTAAAAACTAATATATTATTTTTAAATGTAAAGAAAATATGGACAAATCTTCTGCCACATGATCGGATTTGTCAAAGCTACATCATAAATCGTATTTAACTGTGTTGGCGGTAAGGATGAGGAGGCTGCTTCCATTGGTTTTTTCAACTAAACTTCAGGCTCTATTTATTACATTATCCATTTAGATAACAAAATGAAATGCAAATGGAATAAATCTCAGTTTTTAATTGAATATTTAATTTCACATAATTATTTATATGAAATTTTAATTTTGATTAAATAATATATATTTTACAAATAAATAAACTAATTATTTTCATATTAAATAAGTATAATTAGTTATACATGTAATATATATTAACGTAAACTAATATCATATCGATAAAAATATTAATAAAAATTAAATCTAAATTCATATATAATTTTAGACAATATCAAATTTTCATATAAATAGTAGTGGTTTTTGAAAATCTATAGGACTCCTACCTCTGTTTTTTCCTTTCTTTTCTTTAACATTGGAACATAATAGGTAAATTTCAATTCCAAACTTTTTTTATTTTTTAATTATAAAAATGGTTAAATTTTCATTTGATTCCTATATTTCGTTCAATTTTAAAATTTCATCTATGTACTTTAATTTTGATATAATTTGATATCTCAACTTTTATAATATTATTAGTTAGTCTAAATACTTTATTTTAATTACAATTATGATATGAATTTTAAGAATTGTTAGCAAAGTTAAAATTCTTTACTAAATTCATGCACATTACAATATTTTCTTTTTTTGTTATATTTTTTTTATTTCAAAATGTCACACCAGTAAATTTAACGAAAAATTTTTAAAAATGTTAACAAATGGACCTAAAATTTTAAATTCAAAAATTAAAGAATTAAATTCTTAAAAATAAAAATATAAAAATTAAATTCTAAATATATAAAAAAATATTTTAAATATACTGTAACATTTAAGTTTTTACTCTATAAATTAATAAAAAACAAATAATTAAACCAATATAAAGTTACTATTAATATCAAAGATTTAATCTTCGTTTTCCGTTTGTTGAAAAGTTTAAAATCTGGGCAGCTTGGCCCATGAAAATCTAATATAGATATGGTAGGATCTAGACAACTGTTTAGAGATTAAAACACTTGCTTTTTTCTCTTAGTCTAAAGTAGCGAAAAATATCCATCCGCGTCCACCCTCGGCTCAACCAATAAATGATCAATATGTATTTATAATTATTAGTTTTTAAAAAAGCACTTATTAAACAATAATTTGAAATTATAGTTGTTCAAATTAGTACTAGTGTTTTAGATGGGTGGTACGTTTATTTGTAAATAGCGGTGACAGTAAAATTAAATATTATAGCATAAGACAAAATGTAAATTAAACGCATCGCATCACACCGCACCCAATCACCCATTTAAACCTACCCTAAATATGTTTATCCTATATTTGGCATAAATTTTAAAAAACAATATAACTTTTAACCTTTAAATTTGGTAAGTTGATCCACATTGGTCTCTGAACTTTTTTTTATCCACTTTGACCCCTAAATTTGAAAATCATTATTCATTTAAGTCTATTTTGTTAATGATCGTAACAGAAATTAGGGATAATGTAACTTTTGACCCTTGAACATCGGTTCCTAAACTTGACAACTAAGTTCATTTTGGAACCTATACTTTTTTTTTAAAGTTTTTGGCACTTAAACTTGACAACTAGGTCCATTTTGATTCTAGAACTTTAAAATTTTTAAAAGTTTGATGATGTGACACCTTGAGACCACGCCAATTCATCACTTGAAAAATAAAATATTTTTAGATAATCATGTGATATAATATTAGAGTGTTATATTCAATTTTTACTCATCGAACTGATGGTTGAACATGTTAGACCACTAGTTCTTAATTCAATTAGTTCGATCGATTCAACTATCGAACCAACAATATTTAAATAAATAAATAAAAATTTATAAAAATCTAAAAAGCCAAGTAAAACTGGTTTTATATTATTTTTACTCTTTTTAGATTTTTAATCTTTTTAATTATTTATTTAATTATCGTTGGTCCGACGGCTGAATCTATCGAACTGGTTGAATTGAGAATTGGTGGTCTAACCTATTTAATTGTCGGTTCAATTATTAAAACACTAAATATGACACTTGGAGTTTGTGCCACATCATCATCTAAATTTTTTTATTTTTCAAATTCAGAGTGTCACATTATCAAACTTTTAGATTTTTTGAGTTTTAGGATTAAAATAGACTTAGTTGTCGAGTTCAAGTACCAAAGTGAACAAAAAAAGTATAGGTACCAAAGTGAACTTTGTTGTCAAGTTCAAGGAACCAATGTGGACCTACTTGTCAAGTTAGGGGGCCAAAGGTTACATTATCCCCATTTTTTCCATGGTCTTTAACAAAATGGACTTAAATGAATTATGATTTTCAAGTTCAAGTTCAAGGGTTACAGTGGATAAAAAAAAATTTAGGGACCAATGTGGACCTGCTTGCCAAATTTAGGGGCCAAAAGTTACATTGTCCTATTTAAAAATTTGGATTTTTTTTATTATGTAAATGATAAAAATAAGATGCATATATTATGAACAAATTAATTGAGATTCAATATAATATACATTAGAAAAATATAAAAACATGAACTTGTCAAATTCAAATTCATTATTACATAGGTATCTAATAAATCTATTGATTTGAGAAATTATCATAAATATTACATTTCTACGTAGTTTGCCACTTATTTTACAGTATTTTTGAAATCCAAGTCTAAAATCTAAAATCTTTACTTTCCAAACACTACCACAATTAGTTTAAGCTAAAACTTTTGAATACAATAAGTAATCCAACTCTTAAACATAAAGTGTAATTTACAGTGTAGATCAGTTGCTGAAAATGACCACTACGCTAGTTTGTAAAATGCATCCTTTCTTAATTTGAAGTATGGTCAATCTTCTACAAGTATTCTAACTCTTAAAAACATTTAAATTATACATTTCATTTACAATATTGACAAGTGTTGAGTTGCTGGTTGAGTTGTAACATGAATTGCATGAGTTGTAACATGAATTGCAACTATTGAAAGCAATTAAAAAGTAAGATAAAGAACATGATCAATTGATTACGTAGTTCGTATCCAATCTTATGTTTGCGAAGACTTACCTAGTGAATAATCCTCTATAATTTCAACTGTACAAGATGATTTAATCTCACTCTCACTCTTGCTCTTTGTATTCTCGCTGTCATACAATTATAATGATTGAACTCTCCCACGAAAACTTTTCCCGATCATGTGTGATGAGGGTTGAAACAATTCAAGTTTTATAATGGATTGAGAGCTTGATAAAGCGATTTTGAAGTTTGAAGTGGAGGGCTTTGATGCAACGAACCGAGATGAAATCCCTTTAGTTGGTAATATTGTTGGGCATGCAATCTGAAGTTGTGTTATGCATGTTGATAGGTTAGATCCAAGAGAAAAGGCTAGATAGTAGTGATGAAGATTGGTTCAAGTAACTTAGGGATTTTGCTAGAAAAAGAAGAAGAAAATAGGAAAAAAAGAAATCTATTTCAATAGGTGACATTAAGGTAATAGAAAATATTGAGGGGATGCCACCACATTGTGGGGGAAGAGAGACATGGTTAAGGAGTAGAAGAAATGTGGGCTCTTAGAGAGTAAGAAGAAGAGGTAGTTGTAGAATTGGCAAATATTGAATTCATTAGGAGGGCTACATATAATTGAAGTGGATTTTCTGTGATTAGTTGTTTTGTAAAAAAACTTTAGGTGCTTTTATGATGTAGGTTTGCTACAATATTTTGGTGCTTTATGAAGTTCTTTGTACTCAGGTGCTTTTTGGTTTCATTTAGACGTGGGTCAAGTGTGTTATTTTGGTGTCATTAAGATGTGCTTATTACAGTGTTTTTTTTAACCTTTGGTTAGTTCCACTCTTTTGGGTTGTAATAAAATTTTATTATGAACGATACTTCTTTTATTATTATTATTATATGAAGCAAACATAGATATGATATTTCAAAACATCTAACAAAAAGTAATCATGATTAAATAAGTATAGCTAAATATTAAATAATCGTAAAAGTATCAAATATAATCAAATACATTTAAATTAATAATGAAAAATCAAAATTTCATTAAATAGATAGAAACATATTTGTCATCTTATTCTTCCATATTTTGTTCACAGAATGGACCAGTCAGACCGATGAGATTGAAAATTTGTTAAGGTGTTCATTTAGATTTCGGAGAAAAACATTAAACCTATTAATTATTTGAGAATCGCTACGGACTGATTAAATTAAATTAAAAACCAATTGAATCGGATGGTTGAACCAGATTTTTTAAATTTTATAATTTTTTAGTGATTTATTTAATAGAATTAGTCCAACCAATTAAAGCAATAACCTGATCAATTTAACCACCTATTCGATTCTAAAAACTAGAAGGATTCTGTTTGGGAACTTGAATTTGAAATTTTAGATTTGGGTTTCAATTATTATATAAATGGTAAGTATGATAGTTAAGATTCAATATAAAATATATTAGAACAGTCAACAAATACGTTTTTATTAAATCAAAAAATGTTTTAAGAATTTCAAATTCATTAGTAAACAAACTTTTACCAAATTTATAAATTTTAAAAAAAAGTTATAAACATTATATTTATAAATAATTTATTACTCAATTTACAAAATTTTTAAAATGCTATATCCCAAACCCCTCACATTCCAGATAACCCAACTTTACTTAAATATGCGATTAGGGAGGAAGAAAGCAATAAAGACAAAGGTTAAAAAGGAAAACAAAAGACAAAAGAAAACTAGGACCGACTCACATGTCAGGGCTTGTATTTTCTAGATCCCTCCCCTCCTGGAACTATTGTTTCTTTGTCTTGATTTACCGACTTCATAATTTCGCCCTAAATTTCCGGTTGCTGACCGTACTGTTTCACTTAAATACCCATAATCTGCTGTGAGAATGGAGAAGAGGAATACATTTAATCATTCTTATACTCATATTATGTTGCGTTAAATGGATGTAGATTAATAATTAATTTTGTATATTCATATTATTTGTTTAAAAATGTTAGATCTATTAATTCCTATATTCCTATTGTTTCATCATTTGTGTTATATTTTTTCAACATATATATATAATGTTGATACAGTGTTTTTAGTTTTGTTCTCTCTAGAAAGTAGTTGTCTTAAATCGGGACCATGAGTCAGTCCCAAAAGTTACAGCAAAGACTAAGACAGTTTGGTTAACTATTCTAACGGTTTAACTGTAAGACTAATCTGCTGTTGGAAACTAGAATTTGTGATTTAAAATATACATATTTTCTAAGATTATTCACAAAATCAATTTTTATTAATTAATAATTTTTAATCTTAATTGTTTTATAATTTTTGTGTTAATTAATCAAATCAAAATTAACTAATAGTAAAGCAAGCTTCGCCCTTATATATTAATTTCTTTAATTAGGAACTAATTTTTAATGTTTAGAGTAAGACTTAGATTTAGCTCATAAAAAAATGTTGTTATTTTTAAAAAGATTTTCACATGATTTTTATACACTATCACATAATCACAACCTGACCCTTTATTAAAGTGAATATCAACTTTTAAAACTTTCATTTTAGCCCTAAATAAAATTATTTACATTCATTTTTAGCTACTTTAAATGTTGTATTTACCTATTAAAAATTAAATTATTTATTGGATAATTATTTTATATTTTGGATGTAGAATTTTTAAACTCCACAAATAATATTGACAAGGTGACATGTATCTATTTTTTTATATATTTAATTTTTTTTCATCTTTTTACTATACCTTTCACACCATTTAGCCCACTAGACTCTACTTATAAAATCTAAAACTTCAGTGTAAAAATTGTTTATTCTTATTTATTATATCCAAACAATAAAATAATACTTTTTGAATAAAAAATAATATTTTATTAATATCTAAAAAGTAATTATTCATAACTCTTTCGCAACCCTTGAAGCCATGTCCTTCTGCATTAACAACAATGTCAATACAAATCGAGTTAAGACTCATTCAGCATTTCGACTAGAATTCTTAATTGAACTCTATTTGAAATTATGAAAAATTAACCATGTGGTGTCATTAATTATTTAACCACGAGTTGAACGAGAGATTTTAGCAATATTGTTGGTTGGTACCGCTGGTTATACCATTTGATACCTACTAATCTATGTTAACTTCGTTAAAAATAGGTGTTTCGATCTGTTTCAGCTACTACAAGTCTATATTAGTAAATCCCAATTGTTAATTTTTTTTATATTTTAAACCAGTATTTAATATTTTTTATCTTCATCAAAATTATATTTACAGATAAAAATAATTATACATATTATATATATGTGAAAAATGTTTTAAAAATTTGGACAAAAACACATCAATAACAATACGAAAAAACTAAGGTGGATGAATATAATAGAGATAAGGTTAAATTATAGGGTCAATGTTCAAAGTCTGAGTGCATGCGCCATGCATGGCATGGCAGTGCCATGTTTTTCAATGGTCAAGCATTAAGGTTGGGGAAATTATTGGACCACACAACTACCTTTTTTTTTTTTTTTTTCTATCTTTGGATATGATATCTTTTTACCGATTTGGTTGGACTTTTATTCAACACTTTACTACAACATAAATATTTGTACCACTAGTAGGGTTGGGAAAATTTTTCATTTAGACCCTTTAAAATTTTTAAAATTTTAAATTAGTAAAAATAAAATTGTACTTTAACTCTCTAAAAATAATAAGAATTTAATTTAATCCTTTAAAAATGATAAAGATATAAGTTATTCAAATAGTGAAATTATATTTTTATTATTATAAAATTACAATTTAATTTTGACTCTAAAAAAATTTTAGCTTTGCCCTTAACTATACCAAGTACTCACATCGAAAACAACTTACCTATCTCTAATCTTTGAACTAAGCCTCAGCCAAAGTAAATTTTAATATTCAGGCCAATTAAGATTCTAGTAATAATTTTTATGATAGTAAAAATACGATTTCATCATTTTAATAATTTATATCTTCATAATTTTTAAAGAATTAAATTAATTTTTTATTATTTTTAAAATACAATTTTAATTTTATTAATTTAGCGAATTAAAAATTTTCAGCCCCTGAATTCAGATGATTTATGAACACTTCTACTATAAAGATGTTAGATGTGGAGATGATTTTATTTTTTTAACTTTTTTAAATCAGGTAATATCCTATTTCTGTAATACACCTATTGAAAGCTAAAAAAAAAAAGAAAAGAAAAACCACCTCGGTTTTGGTCCCAAAAACTTTATATATCTAATCCCCCAAAATATCGTATGTACATAAAACAAAAGATTTGTTTCAAAATAATGTTTGTTATTGGGGTTTGAAAGAATTGCTATTATTTTATATATGCATTGCTTTTAAATTTTCACAATCATAAATTTATCTTTAAATATTTATTCTTTATTTTTTTAGATTTAATTTTTTTATCATTTTTCTATTTAACTTTCGAATTCTAATTTATTTATTTATTTTTTATTGATAGAAAAGTTGATTGAATGATTAAAATTTAACGATATTGACATAAAAACTCACGTGATAATCTACATATACTTCATAAAATTAAAAAAAAAATAGAACATTAAACAAATTTCAAAATTGTTCACAAAATTTTTTTAAAAGAATTGTTCACATTAATAATGAAGTTCACATAGATAGTCATACAAGTTGTCATGTCAATAATCATTAAAGTTTTATCAATTTAACAATCTATATCGTAAAAAAGGTAAATCTATTAAATTTTAAAAATTCAACGTGCCAAAGTGATTAAAAAAAATCAAAGTTAAAATATCAAAATAGATAAACATTAGCAACTAAATTTATCATTATATCTTTTAGGTTTTCAAGACAAGAAGGAAAAACGCTCATTTATAAAATACTTTCTTTTTGATTTTAATTATCATAGAGTAATTAATCATTTACACTCTTGCTCTATTTTTTAAGTTTATTTTATTAGAACAATTCGTATAATGTTAGGTATGCTATGTAAAGTGATAAAAGATTTAAATGCATGGAAAATAATTTTAGTATTTAATTTTTAATGTATTTAATTGTAAATATTTGTTTACATGAGAAATCAACAAAGAGGAGTAAATAAGGATGATTGTGGCGATTCACCTTAGTAGGGTGGATAGTCGTCGTAACAAGTGAATAAAGGGGTGGAAAGAGTGGCTGACAAGAAGAGCGAAAGAGTAAGCATGGAATGGAGTGTTTTGTTCTATTGTTGTCCTCTGTCTCCTTTGTGCAATGGGAAGGCTTATATACATGAGACAAGGGGTGTGCCACGTGTCAGGATCTCACTAGTGCCATAGTCATATCTTGTCTTGTCTTATAGGGATGGTAATGTTACCTCATAAGTTAGTAACATAATATTTTAAGATAGCTAAACAATCAATAGATGCAATGTTTATCTGGTGTGAAGTTTGCATGAAACGTGTAAGGTTTGTAGATGTGGTATAACAATTGCTCTTCTAAAATGAAAAAAAGTTAAAAGTGATCTCTGTTAAGTCTGTTAAACATAGTGAGAAGATTTGCCAAAACTCATCAAGTTGATTGGAATACCTTGTAATTTCGCACATTTACAACTTGTAATTTTAAAATTTGAAATTTAAAGTCAGAATATAAGGTTGGCTTTTAAAATTAAACACTGCGAAAATTTTGCAAATGTGTGTTAAATGGGGACACGCCTCTTTGGTAACCTTGATTTGGTAAGGATTGGGAATGATGTAACCCTGCTACATGTCCTTCTATGAGAGGTTTCTTTCTGCAAATTGTTGAGAAACGTACGCAAGTGTCAAGCGTGTTTGCTTAATTTTCACACAATGGGTGTAAACCAAGATCCATGGCTGCGTTATAAATAGAGGGAGTGAGTTAGGGCTTTACCTTTTCACTTGTTTAACTCTAATTTTTTTTCTCTTTTGCTACGTCCAAATTTCTTTCAAGTTTTGTCCAGCCTTCTACAGATTTACCTCAGTGTTTTATTAGGATTATGTTTTGTGGCAGTGAGAATTTCTTCATTTAAAAGTTGGTAGGCTCCGTTTCTTTTTCCTTTGTTGTTTGGATATAATGGCAGGAAATAACACATCAATTTGTACTGGGACAGTCAAGAGATCACCCCATGATGTTTCGATTGAGAGTGACAAATTTGAATGTACTACAACAATGGAGGAAATGAGACATATGTTGTAATTCTAACTTCAAATATTGAGTTTTCGATTCTCAAAGGGAAGCATCAACTAAGCAAAGCAAGTTTGGAGAGGGAAGGTTCAACATACTTTTTGGTGTCCCCATATTTGTTCGAAGCGGGCAATTAAAAGGAACGTCCTGGTTAAATCTAGTGGTATACTTCATAAACTATCATCAGAAAGGGGAAGAGCCATTAGAAGGGATTGAGCAACCTAACCCATAATGATTGGTATAAATATGACCCTAGGACGAAGATGAGAGTCAATAATAAGAGTCCAAATATTTTTTCTTTTTTTCTCTTTTAAAAATAATATTAAAATAATCCAATATAGGATATTGCTAATAAATGCTCATAGATATAGTAATATCTTTGTTTAATGTATGTTGAATGTCGAATAGGAATTTATTTGTCTACATATTTGAAAGGTTGGGTAATGAAGCCTTACAATCTGTATTGAAAATTGAATAGGAATGATGGTGAAAAAAGAACAAAACAATCTTCATTGTTTATTGGTCTACTGTATTTCTGAAACGAATGGGTTAATAATCGAAGAGCCAAATACAAACAGAGACAACTTTAACTCCCTTGTCCAAGTCTACTGTGTAATTCAGCTACAATGACAGAAGGGAACCAAAATTAAAAGCCTTTTTTTTACTTGGTATATACTCTGTTTTTCCCAATCTTTTCTACCTCAGCTACACTCAAATGCCTAATTCCATTCTCCTTCATCCGTTTCTGCCCCCCTTTCAGGCAGTCTTCAAGTTGCTCCTTTTCCATCTTCAACAACTTCAAGCTCTCGCTCACCTTCAGAAAGAATCCTTCCGGCCTCAAACACCATGCCCTAAATACTCCCCATACCACCTCTACATCATACCCAAATCTCTCCACCCCCTCCTCTTGGAACTTCACATTGCTCATAAGAATGCCGTTAAATATCAATTTATCCACCCCCGCTGCCAGGCTCCTCCAGATTCCCGCAAAGTCTACCCTGTTTAAATTTTCTTCTATTAGTGCCATTTTCGCCTGCAAATAATCCAGGGCCCCTATCAATGTTTGTGATACAGTCCAACCTTCTTCACTCTTTTCCTGCCATTGTCTTCTGTTCTTTATGTAATCTCGGCATTGGGCATCAAATCCTCTTAAAATAACCATAGTTATCTTCTCAACCCACTGTGTTCTGAAATCTTCAAACTTCACAATCTCCTCATGGAAAATACCATTTCCATACTCTTCAATTGGAACCTCGCGACCACTATATTCAGCAACAGACTCTCCAGGATGCTCACCTTGATCCAATCCCATCTCAAGGAAAAAGACATCCTCACACCATTCTTTTAAAATAGATTCGGAATAGTGAGCTGCATTGACAGAGTTTGAAACTTTGATTAGAGCATCATCATCAGTTAAGGCAGTCAATCCTTCAGCCTCTTGGCATCTGAGAAGTAAGCAATCCAAAAAAAAATTTATGACTGGTGTACTAGTTAATCTCAGAAACCTTGACCTCAGAGAAACTGTAGGCAACAATCGACACCGCTCAATCAAAGATGATAAACAAGTAAAAGTAATGCTGGAAACTGCAGGGGATTTATAGTCATCAGAATTAGAGAGATCTGCCCCCTGAACCTTCTTAGTCCAGTTTCTTTCTTCATCTGTCTCTGGTTTTAGTTTTTCCATTGCATCATCTAGCTCTATTTCTGCCCACATATCAAGCCAGTCAGGTCGATCACAGAACACAGATAGAGATGAAATCTTACGCGGAGTCCCATCTTCCAGGAGGGAAAGCAAGATCCCAGATTGTTCTACAAGAGGCTTTATCCGGTTGTCAAAAGAGACCATCAAGTCAATAAGATGGAGCCAAGATGTCCTAGCCTGTGATCTAATGCCAGTCACACTCTCTTCCTCCAGTTGACCAATATAAATAGGGAATATCTCTTTCGCCAAATATGTTGATAAGGATGTTACCATTGCAGAAATCCATTCTTCTTTGCAACTGTAACCAGTTAGCATTGCCTCATCAACCAATGGCTGCAATAACTCATCCATTGAATCAACATAATCCCGTGTAATTTTATATACCAGAGCAAAAATGAATTCTGGTTTATCAATCCACTTTGAAAAGTGGCATTGGCATGCAACAGATACAGGATTGACAAGCTCTTCAATTGCCCAAAGTGGTTGGTGAAGAGCGACCTCCCGATTATGGCCCTCAAGTTGCCGTGATTTTCTTTGTCTCTGCAACTCCTGCAGGCAGCACAGGGCAAAAAAGTTTTCACAATACCGACGTTTGAGATCACCATGCATTGTGAAAAGAGGATTTGGGACTTCACTTGATTTCCTTGCATCCAGACTTGAGGAAGTCAAATTTGAAAGTGATGGTGGCCATCCAAAGGATGTGAGAAGGGCTCGGTGATCAGCAATTGCCTGGGGTCTTAATATTGCTAGAGATCGATCTACTCTGTGATCAACAGCTGAGACTAGACATGCCCATTGAGGCCGTGCCTTCGTGACTGAAGTTAACAAGTCTTCGGTCACTTTGAGTGTTTTAATAGCAACCATGCGGGTCTCCTGCAACATCAAGAAAGAAGCAGGTTTAGGCAAAAAGAATAGTTTCCATTAGATGGTGTGAATGACTGTATTTTTCTAGTGCTTACTTCTGAATTTTGTGCGGAAGAATCCTTTCTTAAATTTTTGTTCATAGTAGAAGAGACAGCATCTTCAATATCACCAATTAAATTATCCAGTTTTGATGCTACCTCTGGTAGAAAAGATAGTTTTCAAGGAAAAAGGCATCGGTGAGAGCATTAGATCACAATTGCGTAGAGGCAACAAAAAGGAAGTTTCAAAAGAGAAAAACTAAATAAAATTAAAAATACAAGAAAAAGCTAGCTAATTTTGCTGAAGGTCTTGCTGAGTAGTTCCTTTTCCAATCAAAGCAATCCTCTTTGTCCATTTTCAAGAGGCTATAGTCTGATCTTTAGCATAAGTCTACAACTAAGACAAGAACCTAGACCTATAGTCAACAAAATCACCTAAATAAAGCTTAAAAAGGGATCAGCGATAGTGATATCTATATTACTAAACCACCCTAATCATGCCAATAGTAGCGAAAGGACCTTTGTGACACAAAAGCACTAACAGCAGCCGAGTTTTCAGTCTAGTATTATATCTGATTCTAAAAGGACTGAACAAATGCAAGTACAAACTATGCTACCAAATATAAATTTTGCCTACTAAACTCAACTGCTAAAATTTCTCATTACACCCAATTGCTAAATGTTTCTGCAAGAAGGTACAAGCAAATGTGCAACTGGTGGCTAATAGACCACCATTGATAGATCCAAAAGCAACACAAATCATAACTATTGGAGATACAACAGTTAGATCAGATTAGCAAATCATTTCAGAAACAATAAGACTCATAAATCACAGCAAAGGAAAATCCGTAGTGATTTAGCCCAGATGTGGATCTAATAGCTTGAACTACTTGAGCTTTGAGGCTTGGTAAACCAAGAATTCTGACCAAGATCTTTCAATTCAGATAACATTTTGTTAATGAAGAAACATGAATGAATAGAAATTACAATTATAATCAAATAAATATTAACATGCATCTTGTAGAAGAAACCGGTAACAAGCCAAAAAAATATCAATAAACCAATATAAAGTTGGGTGAGATCTACAGATGGTAGGACATCAACTTGGAGGTATTACCTCCATGTCATTGAGAAAAAGCAACAATGGGCTATCAATATCCTCTTACCAGAAGAGAATAAATCATATTAATGATTAATAGGCTATGTTTGTTTGAAACTTCTGCTACTTTTAGCTTTCTATATATATATATTTTACAAGTAATAAGAAAAGAAAGAAACCAAATAGCAAAAGCAGAGTGTAAGCCCTAATATGAAGCATTTTACCTCAATTTCAACCACAGAATAACAAAAAACACCTTTCTTTGCATATTGAAACACAACAACAGAAATACCAGAACACTATAAAGAATTAATTCTTCTTAACTATCTAAACAAAAATTTAGTGCTTTTGCTTAAATTTAATAAGAATTTTAGAATTCCTATAATCTATGACATTTTAGAACTCTCACCTGCATATGCCCGGACCGCTTCCACTCTGGCCACCTCCTTGGCCAACGACGGCAACTCCTCTCCCAACCCTTGTCCGTCTATAACACAGAAGTTTCCGCATAGAAAAAAAATAAGATAAAACCAGTGCTCTTCATGCACAAACTCAAAAACAAAAGAAGAAGAGAAAATCAATATCAAAATCGAAACTTTGCATTGATGCGAACCTGAAACGGAGGACCGAAGGCAAACGGAGGAACCTAGATCGATCAATTTCGAATTTACAATGCCGAAGAGGTGGCCGATGCGATTAGAGAAGGAAGCGTAAGATGCGAGGTTTGACTCGAGGGTGCGGTTGAGGTGGACTAGATTTCGTTCCAGATCATCGCACTGAGTCAGAAACTCGGCGACGATACTTGGTGCTTGGGTTAGATCATGGTTGGTGCCGAGTTTAGCGTTGAGGGTAGAGGAAACTGAGGTGGACAGAGTCGATAGTGGAGGGAGACCTTGCAGAGAGTCCATTTGAGTCGGATTTAAGGGTCAAGCCATGGAAAATTCGGGCGATGAGGGAAATTTGATAGGGCGAGGAGGGTAAATAGGGAATTTCGATGTTCAGGATTGGATGGAGATGAGAAACAAAGTGGAGGAGATCGACTGATTCGATGCTTCCATGGAGGAGATACCGAGTGGATTGTTAGCAAAAGAATGAAACTAGTGGAATTTGGATTGGTATCGGGTCAACCCAACTCCGGATTCACTTTAAATTGGGCTTGATATTGGACCTAAAGGGCCCATCACTATCTTAATTAATTGCACTCAATTAGCCCATAGATTGATGTATAAAAGGGAAAATATTTTTTTAATATTATTTTTAAATCATAGTTATTTAGTATGGGTTTGAATAATTCTTCTTTCTTCTGGGTTTTGGTTAGTTAATTCAATCATTTGAGTTAATATTGTATTTGTTTAATGTTATAAGTAATACTAGTTTTAAACTCCCACTAGGCATGGGATATGTTAATTTAATAATATTCAACTATATATAAAAAGAATGTCAATGGATTGGTAGATTACACTCTTTTAAGCAGTGAAATTTAGAAACGCTCAAATATTTTTGTCTATTGTGCTTGTTTCCTCTCTTCCGTGGCACAACATTGAATCGTGTCATTTATTTGTCCCATTCAGCCACATATCAAAACTCGTGTCGTGATAATCTATCACTCTTTGCCGCCCACTATATAGTTTCCAAGCCATCCGACGCTACTCTTCCACAATACAAGATTTCATTTAGGGAAATGACATCAATACAAGACTAACAACAGTTTAAAGCCAAAAAAAGTATCCATGGGAGGAGAAACCTGACCTTGATGCCAAGTTATGCGAGGAAAATAATGTGCACACCAGGATTCATTAAGATAAAAGTAAATACTATAAACAATAAGGAAATTCTTTTTTAATCTACATTGACATAAACAAATATTTTGAAATAGCTAAATTGAGTAAGTAAATTCTCTACATAGAGATTTTTTACGAATGAAATTAAAATTTTAATTAATTATGAAAATAATTTATTCTTTTTTATTATACATGTAAGTAACTTGAAATTTACAGTAAAAATTGATAGAGCTAAAAAGTTTGGTGTCTCCAACATACTACTTCAACAAACCCAACAAAAAATTTATTTTTTGGTGAGACCATATAGAATGACATCACCTGTATAAATATTAGGGAAATGCTATTATTTCTAAAAAATTTGGGGCTTTTAAAAATAATCTTTTTTTAATGGAGCCATTGAGATGAGACTACCACTTTTTCACATGTCATACGCTTTTTTTTAATTAAAATATATATTATTTTATTGGTGGCTCCATTTAAAATGAAGCCATTAATGTGCGCGGTACATTTTTTTTAAAATTTTTTAATTTAAATATAAAAATAATATTTTACTTGATAGAACTATTCTTGTAATGCCCCTTTATCCGAGGCTGTCACCGGAGTCGAGCATTAGACATTACTAAACTTATTTTAGCATTTAAACAAGTTCAAACAATTCTCGTAGTAAACTGTCTATCTACGTCACAGTCGCTGAAAAAATCCTATCTCGAGTTACAAAACTCGAAATCTAATTCCGTAAATTTTTCCTGAAACTAGACTCATATATCTACTTATTAATTTTTTCTAGAATTTTTGGTCAGGCCAATTAGTACAGTTTATTAGTTAAAGTTTTCCCTGTTTTAGTGTTCGACTGCTCTAACCTCTGTTTACTACGAATCACTCTTCTCTTTTTACAGAATTCAGATGACTATGCTGTTTCTTTCTATTAAAAGTAGACTCAATAAGAACCTATATATATAAAGTGTGAGTCCTAATTATTTTTACACAATTTAAAGCTTCATATTCTACCATAAAACATCAAAATAAACACATTTCACATATGGGTATTTTTCCAAATATAAACCCTAGGTTAAATTATTGGTAGAATAAGCTAAATCAAGTTACCGGGACTCCAAAAACGTAAAGAACATTAAACACGAGGCTTGGATTGTGATATCTCAAATTAGGGCCTAAACAGAATAATGGTTTCGAAACCACAATTCTGAAGTAGAAAAATTTATTCCGATTAATTTTTATAATTTATTGAGTGATTAGATGCATGTGTTAGAATATCGATAGAAAATTTCATGAATTGCATGTCTAATTTGCCTATTAGGACTTAATTGTAAAAGTTGATAAATATGAGTTTTAGATGTTAAAGGATTTAATTGAAGAGCATAGTTGAAGTAGAGGTCCTTAAATGGAATTATACCATTAGGTTTTCATGGACAAACGTGGACATACATAGGTAGAAATAACCAAAGTTTTTAATGAAGGGTATTTTAGTCATTTGGTAATTAAAAGATTAAAAAAAGGAAAAAGATGGCAAAATATGTCCATCTTCTTGATTAGGACGAAATTTCAAGGGTTCTCCATAGCTAGGGTTTGTTTCAAGCTTCCAAGCTCCATAGTAAGTGATTCTATGTAACGCCCCATTACCCGAGACCGTCGCCGGAGTCGAGCATGAGACATTACTAAACTTATTTTAGCATTTAAACAAGTTCAAACAATTCTCGTAGTAAACTGTCCATCTGCGTCACAATCGTTAAAAAAATCATATCTCGAGTTACAAAACTCGAAATCTAGTTTCGTAAATTTTTCTTAAAACTAGACTCATATATCTACTTACTAATTTTTTTCTAGAATTTTTGGTTGGGCCAATTAGTACAGTTTATTAGTTAAAGTTTCCCCTGTTTCAGTGTTCGACTGCTCTGACCTCTGTTTACTACGAATCACTCTTCTCTTTTTTACAGAATTCAGATGACTATGCTGTTTGTTTCTATTAAAAGTAGACTCAATAAGGAACCTATACATATAAAGTGTGAGTCCTAATTGTTTTTACACAATTTAAAGCTTCATATTCTACCATAAAACATCAAAATAAACACATTTCACCTATGGGTATTTTTCCAAATATAAACCCTAGGTTAAATTATTGGTAGAGTAAGCTAAATCAAGTTACCGGGACTCCAAAAATGTAAAGAACATTAAAAACGGGGTTTGGAATCACTTACTATGGAGCTTGGAAGCTTGAAACAAACCCTAGCTATGGAGAACCCTTAAAATTTCGTCCTAATGAAGAAGATGGACATATTTTGCTATCTTTTTCCTTTTTTTAATCTTTTAATTACCAAATGACTAAAATACCCTTCATTAAAAACTTTGGCTATTTCTACCTATGTATGTCCACTTTTTTCCATGAAAACCTAGTGGTATAATTACTATTTAAGGACCTCTACTTCAATTATGCTCTTCAATTAAATCCTTTAACATCTAAAACTCATATTTATCAAATTTTGCAATTAAGTCCTAATAGGCAAATTAGACATGCAATTCATGAAATTTTCTATCGATATTCTAACACATACATCTAATCACTCAATAAATTATAAAAATTAATCAAAATAAATTTTTCTACTTCAGAATTGTGGTTTTGAAACCACTATTCCGTTTAGGCCCTAATTCAGGATATCCCAATTCTCTTTGGCATGACCAATTTGTTAAATATAACCCTCAATGACAAATCAATCTGAGTTGAAGGAAACAAATTTTATTTTTACTTATATTTTGTTAGAGGATGAATGGGCGATAGATGAGGAGCATTTTTTATGTATTTATTTATTTTTTTATAGAGTAAATTTTTTTACTTTGAAGGTATGTTTTGTTTAGTGGTAATCTAGTGGAGCTTCGACACCGATAAATTTAATAGTTATTTTTGGATACCAGTTATTTATTTGGTAACAAGTTCAAATTGGTTATGTAAGTGTTTCCATTGGCCGTGGTAGGATAGTAAAGGGTTCAAATTGGTTATACTGCCAATGGGTGGATTATTTGGGATTATTCCATGTGTCAACAAGATGTTTGAAGGTTTTAAGGAATCCCAAATCAAACCACACCGGTGAGGATATCAATATCGACAGCATCCGTGCTACAATTTAATAGCAGTGAGACATGCTTGGTCGACTTGCGGTTAAACATTGTATTTTTCAATTTGTAAAACACAATGTTGTCGATCTTTAACAAAATCGTTTAATTATGTTTTATTTGTAAGACATAATGTTGTAAGACACAATGCTATCGGTCTTGAACAAAATATCATTTTTTTTTTATTTTTTAAATAAAAAAATTTAAAAAAAACACCTATAGCACTAGCACTAGTGACGTTATTTTTAATGACTCTATCAAATTAAATACCATTTTTTATTCTTAAACTAAAATAACATTTTTTTTAATTTAAAAAAGTAAAATAATAATAACAACTAAAGAAAAAAAAGGTTAAAACTAATGCACTCAATAAAATAATATATTTTTTAATTTTTTTTAAAAAAAGCGTTTGTATTGTGAAAAAGTGGTGGCGCCAAATAATGCATGCAAAGAAAAAAGAGAAATCTAGAAAAAATTCAAGAAAAATATTGCTATTTTAAAAAAAATTGGAGGTTTAAAGCCCAATAAAATTCATCATAAAATATATAAGGAAAAACTTGAGCTTTAAGTAAAAAGAAATTCTAAATCTTTCTAGATTTATATTTTAAAAAAAATGCATGCAAAGAAAAAAGAGAAATTTAATCTCACAAAAAAGAACATAGAAAGGGGTGAAGTATACCTATGTCAAAATTGTAAGCAAAACTTAAAAACTCATACTTTTGCAAGGTTTAAGAAGAACAAACTGGAAACACACGCACATACACGCAAGAGAGGCATGGGCTTTCGTCTCTGGTTAGGTAGAAATTAGGAGAAGATTTGCTTATTTTGTTAAAATCTTAGTTTGTACGGTGATTATGCTTTAAGTAAAAGGAGTGCGGTGATTATTGGGAAAATGAGAGACGAGAGTTTGATAGAAAATGGAGGAAGGAGAGGGAGAGTGAGCGACTCTTCACTAAAATAACATAGTTTACCCTTACATTTTCTAAATTTCGATGATATACTCAAATTTAATTTTTTTCAAATTGAAAATAAAAAATAAAATGATTAAAATAAAAATGTCAATAGACAAATTGAGTCTTAACTAGATTGCCATGGATATTGCTCCCAATGTAGGAGGATGTGGGTTCGAATGTGTTGAAATGCACTATCCTCCTATTTATGAGTTGAAGAGGGGCTATAGATAATTCTAGATATTGTGTGTTAAAAAAATTATTTCAAAGAACCATTAATTACTTAATATATAAAAAGAAAATGTATCTATGCAATTGATATTATTTTTTTGGTCGAAACTAGATCAATTTTATTTCCATAATTAAGGTTGATTTTATAGTCAATTAGAAAATGATACGCGTCATTAAAAAATTGGGTAAACTATTAAAATAGTTAATTTTGCTTGTCTTGGTTTATATTTTAGTCACTTACGTTATCATTTTGTTACGAAATGGCCACTCTACAGTTAAGATCTGTTACATCCCAAAAGGCAGTCTGACATGACAGTTAAGATGGGTTTTAAATGCCAACGTCGATGTCCAGCTGGGATGAGAAAAGTTAATTTTTTTTTGTGAAAATAGAATACAAAATTTTACCCTAAAACCTAATTTTCTCCTGTTAAAAAGAAGCAATAGTTGAGTTTTCTTTGTTACCGTCAGAGAAGATAAGAGAAGTGCAGAATTATGAAGAAAAAGAAGAAGAAGAAGAAATGGACGCACCAACCTCTATACTTGCTTGCTATTGTGGTTGCCTACAATACATGAATAAACAAAAATAAAGTATGTATTTTTTGTCTATCACATTGGAAACACAAAAATTTATATACTTTTTCATACCCAATTCTACTTAAATTCATGCAAATTCGGTTAAATTCTTGTCAAAAAATAATTAAATATTATAAAATAATTAACTTATGTTAAAAATATGAATATTATGAATTTTAATTAATTTGTAGTTAATTTTGATTAAATTTGGTTATTTTTGATAGAATTATACAATTAGAGAAAAAGGGCCCAGTGAACACTGCGAGAAGAACAAAATCGAGAGTAATTTGAAGTATTGAGGCCAATTAATTTCCAGCTCAAGACGGTCCAGAAATGTGTATTAATTCATAATTAAATTAATTTTAATTTATTTCCTATTTAATTTAGGTTAAATGAATTAATTTTAATTAATTATGAAGAAAGGGCCTAGTGAACCGCACTGGTTGAACCGAATGAAGTGAGCCGAACCAGCCACTAATTGGGCTGACCAGAACCGTCCATTGGCTGACCCAAATCAGAAAATTAGCTGATAAAATGTTCTTGCAAAAAGGCCCTTGAAAAACCTCCAAATTACGTTCAAACCCCACCTTTATTTTAGGCTTTGTAGATTTGCCCCAGCCTATTTTTAGAAAGGTTGAAAGCTTCAACCTTGCCATGTGTGTGGCCGGCCATGGGAGGGCTCTCTTGGCTGCTGAATTTGCTATTTTTAGCAGCCCTCTTCAGCTATAAAAGCCACTATATGCTGCCGATTTCAAAGCATCCCTCAACATCCCTCATTCCACAACATTCTCTTATCTTCTCTTCACTTCTCTCAAAGTTTCCTCTCCATTTCTCCATCACATTTTCCCTTCCTCTTGTGCCGATTTCCTCTCTTGAGAAAGAGGTGTTCTTCAGCCATCTTGGGCAGCAATCAAGGATTCATAGAAGCCTTGCTCGGTGAAGACAACGGAGACTAAGAACGGAGCAACAGTCAAGCTGCAAAGAAACACTAGATTTGCTTTCTGTTCCCTTTCTTTTTAATTTCTGTTGTTTTTATGATGAACCTATCTACGAAAAATATTGTTGTTGAAATGGTTATTTTAATCAATTTAGCTTGAATTTAATTCGTGTTGGGTTGATTATATTTTGCCTACTTGAATTATTAAATTAGTGTTTATGCTGTTATAGGCCTTAGTGAAATGCTTGATTAAGTAAAATCATGCTTAGGTTATCTGGCATTATAATTGTTTAGATAACTAAAGAATTAATTGTTTAAACGGATTGAAATTGCAATTAATAGACTCAGTACTTAATTAGTGCATGTTTAATTCTTCTAAGGTAACTCATTCTTGGGCCCTTTCCTTCGTCTTTTGGTCACAAGTATATACTAGTCGCAGTAGATTATGTGTCCAAGTGGGTCGAGGCAGAGGCATATTCGACAAACGATGCTAGGGTTGTGATGAAGTTTTTGCAGAAACACATGTTCACGAGGTTTAGAACCTCGGGAGCCATCATTAGTGATGAAGGGACCCACTTTGTGAACAGGTGGTTAAAATGGTTACTAGACAAGCACGAGGTGAAACACAAGGTTGCAACGGCTTACCATCCGCAGACGAATGGACAAGCTGAACTGGCAAATAAAGAAATCAATGGCATATTGGAGAAGGTAGTTTGCCCGAATCAACAAGATTGGTCCAAAAGACTAGATGACGCTTTATGGGCCTACAGGACAGCGTACAAGACACCTTTAGGGATGTCACCCTATAGGCTGGTTTTCGGTAAATCATGTCATCTACCTTTGGAGTTAGAACACAAAGCTTACTGGGCTCTTCGACGACTCAACTTAGATCCTAAGCTCACAAAAGAAAGACGGATGTTCCAACTCAACGAGTTAGAAGAATTTCGAATGTTTTCATATGAAAATGCCAAATTACTCAAAGAGAGACTCAAGAAATGACATGACAAACACATCCGGGTTCGAGAATTTGAAGCAGGTCAGCAAGTATTGTTGTTCAACTCGAGATTAAAGTTCTTTCCAGGTAAGCTAAAATCACGTTGGTCCGGTCCATTTACAATTCACAGAGACTATCCATACGGAGTTGTTGAACTCCAAGGTAAGAGAGGTAATTTCCAAGTTAAGGCTCAGCGTTTGAAACACTATTGGGGGAATAAAACCGAACGGGATAACGTCTCATTCATTTTGTCAGATATTTAATAATTTTCATGTTTTGTTTAATAAATAATTTAGGGTCTATTTTCGGGTTTAGTATGCTTAAATAAATTCTGTCTAGGAGGTTGGAACTTAAGCGGGACCATTTGTGACCCCTCCAATCTTTCCTGGGAATTTATTTTAACATAATTTTCTAAGAAATTTTTCCCTAATCAATAAAATAAATTTTTGTTTTTCAAATAAAAGGGTCAATTTGATCCAATTTTTAATTTGCAACTCAATTTTTAATTTTCATTAAGTCTAGGGACTTAAGTTGAATTATTTTTAAAATTTGATTGCTATTTTCGTAAATAATAAAAAATAGATGCCTCTTTTTGTAAATTTTTTCGTAAAGGGCCTCTAGAATAAATGTTTTAGTTAAAAAAATGATAATTATTAATATATAATTATACCCATTATAATATATATTAATTATTATCAATTTTTGGATTTTGTTTGATAAGTTTTGATAATAAGATGATAATCTTTAATATATAATTATATCTATTTATATATTAATCTTTATCAATTTAGCATGAAATTAAGATTTTATCTTTGTTTTAATAAATTAAATAGCAATTAATAGTTTAATATATGCATATATCTAATTATTAATTGTTGTTATCGTTATATAGGATTAGAATTTAGAATTTTTATTAATTAATTTGTTTTAAGAATTCTACTCTAATTTCTATTTCTCCTCCTATAAATACTACCCATCTTCCCATTCACCTAACACATAAAACCCAAAGCACCAAAATACCCAAGTGCCGAAACCTCAAGCAGCAGTAGCTCCAAGCAATCGGCCAGCACACGCCCAGCTCCATCACACGCACGTCCCACGCATAATGCGCGCATTGCCTCGAGCTGCCCCAGCCTCAGCTCGCACCAGGCCTTCACCTCGCACGCGGTACCTGCCCTCCGCACCATCCTGCGCACGCCCGAGTCCCACTTGCTGCCGAACGCCCGTGTTGCTACCAGCCCTACTGCGCACCGCTGCTCCCACACGCACCACGCCCGCACGCCTTAGCTTCTTGTGCGCCATTCCTTTCCCATCCTCCTAAGCCACAAACCTCCAACCCTTCTTTTAAATTCCCATCTTTTTCTTTATTATTATTATTAATTCCTAGAGTTTTTATATTTTTACAAAAAAAAAAGTTGGTAAGACCTAGTTTTTCTTAATTTTAATTTTAATTAATTAATTTTTCAAATCATTGAATTACTAATAATTTTTATTAAAATTTATTGAGAAACTAATTTTTCCATCTTATGATCAGGTTAAACATGCCTTGCAAGAGAACTCGTGCTTCCGCTCAAATTGATGAAACACAAAACAAATTCCACTGTGAAGAAGCCAAAGTGAGATACGAAAGTATCTTCAAAAACCAATAGATGCATTCAGAAAAAGGCTTCACTTTAAAGGAGAGCAACTACCGAGACTTTATGGCTCGTATTCGTCAAGTTTTTGAAACCCTAAATTGGGAGTTGTTTTGTGAAAAGAGACCAAGTGTGGATGAGGAACTAGTTCGTGAGTTTTATGCAAATTTAACTTCAAGCGAGATGATAAAAGTTCCAGTTCGTGGAATCAAGATTTCATATTCGAGCCATGGACTCCACTCTCGAAAAAGGAGCGAAGCGATTCATGCAAAGGCAATAGTGATGGAACAAAAGATGAGTCAAATACGGAAGGGTCTGCAAATAAATAAAGGGAGAATCTTGACTTTATTTTATCTCTGTTCTTAGGTCATTTTAGGATTAAGTTTAATTAGGAATTTATTTTTGTTTTTTGCATAATAAAACAAGAAAGGAAAATCACTAATAAAATGTGAGCAAGTCACAAAACTTAAAGTGTGACAATAGATATATACATGTCTAGGATTGGATTTAGAAAGAGCTTGGTACTTAAGCAGTCAAATTGACTCACCTCCTCTTTTCTAAAATCCTACCTGGTGTATAGTATCTATTCACTTTAAACAATGAGGACATTGTTCATTTTAAGTTAGGGGGACTGAGAAATTGAATTATTTCCACTCAGGATAAAATTTTCCTTTTAATTATGATTAGGATATATTGTAATAGCCCGATTTTAGGCTTAGTCGGAACAGTGGTTTCGGGACCACAAATCCGACGAAAAAAAAATGTAATGGCTTGAATTTTCAGAGGTGTCGGAACGGTGATTCGAGATCACTAAATTCGACAAATGGGTAGAAAATATTATTAATTTAGTAAGTATAAGTTAAATATGAAGTTAGGAAAATTTTTGAAATAGTGAATAGTGCACTAGAAATAAATATTAAAATAATTAGAATCGAAATGAGGTATCAAGACCTCGGGGATTTTAAACTGAGCCATAAATATTTTTATAAATATTCATGGAGTGTTAAAAAGTTAGTATTAAAGTTTCGTTAAGAAATTTTAAAGTTCCGATAATTAATTGAACAAAAAGGACTAAATTGTAACAAATGCAAAATTTTGGGAAATAATTAAATAGCTTAAATGATAAAAGGAAGAGGGCTTTAAAGGCAAATAGACCCAAGGTCTATTTGGGCTGGACGGCAGAGGCATGAAATCAGCAAGAAAGTAAGGAGAATTAAGGGCAAAATTGGAAAATTGCAAAATTTGCTTAATAAAGTTAGGACCCAAGTGGAATTATCTAGATTTCTCTTCATTTTTCTGAATTCTCATCAGCTAAAACACCATGGAAGGGCTTCTTCAAGCTGGTTCTTCATATTTTTGTTACCAGTAAGTTCAATTCTTGACTATTTCTTGAAATTTTTGTATTTTTATGACTTTTACAACTAGGCCCACTTGTTAAATCCATTAGTTTTTGATTTTATGAAAAAAGTTGAAAGTTGATATGAATATGTGCTGGAAGTATATGATGATTTAGCATGAAATTAGAGCTTTAAATTGTTCATATGCTGATTTTATTGAAAGAATTGAATAGAAAGTGAATGTTTGGGACCTGATAGTAAAAGAGTTTGAAGATAGAGTTATATGTGGAAATTCTGAATTTCAATAGTTGTGTAACAACTTATAATGTCTAGTAAAGTACTAATTGAGAAAATTAGATTAATTGAGGGGTTAATTGAGAAAGGACGGAATTGTATAAACTGTGAAATTTGGGGCAAAATGGAAATCAACATTTTGCACTAAAGCAGTTTTGGACAGCAGCAGTAGTGTAACTTTGAAAAATCACCAAAAATTGTAGAGATTGAATTAGAGGATGAATAAAATATGAAACTAAAGATTATTGAGTCTAGTTTCTTATAAAAGAAATGATGTGAGCAATGGAATTGTAAATCATGAGATATAATAGATTTTGTGAGACAAGGTCAGAATGAATTCGGGTTCCCCTATTCTGACTTTGGAAAATCATTAAAAATTGTACAAAAATGATTATGAGTTATAGTTTATATGGTTAGAATCCTTAATGAGTCTATTTTTAGAAGAAACAAGCTAAAACATCATCCGAATTCTGTACAATGAGATAATTAATTTTTAGTGAAGAGTGGTCGGAACTGTCAGACAGCGAAACAGGGGAAACTTTAAAGAATAAACTGTACTATTTGGCTGAACCAAAAATTATGAAAATTTTATGGTATGAAGATATGTGAGTCTAGTTTCAGGTAAAATTAACGGATCTTAATTTGGAGCTCTGTAGCTCCGGATAAAAATAATTTAGTGACTCTGACTCGGATAAACAGCTTTGAATATACATGTTAGTGAATATTGAAATTATGGTTAATGTTGTTTAAGTGTGTTATACACATTAAGGATGTGGAATGGAGAGGAGGAGGAGGAAAATTGGGAAATATATGAATGATTCGTGTATAAATGGTCATATGTTTGATTATAACTCATAAACGATGAAATATGAATGATGCTTATTTTTGTGCATTATTGGTCATGGTTTAAGCTCATGTGTGAAAATAAAGTTTCATAGTATGTGTGTATGGTATATTCAGTATATGATTTGGCATGAAATAATACCATGAATGGTTTATGAATTAACACATGTTGGTAAGCCTGATATATGAATAAATGATCAAATTGAGCGGAACGCCGGATTTGAGTACTTCTGATCAAGTGACAAAGTGATAAGTGGTAGCTTTAGCTACACTTATCTGATCAAGTGACAAGTGGAAAGTGATAAGTAATAGCTTCGGCTATACTTATCTGATCAAGTGACAAGTGGAAAGTGATAAGTAATAGCTTCGGCTATACTTATCTGATCAAGTGACAAAGTGATAAGTGATAGCTTCGGCTACACTTATCTGATCAAGTGACAAGTGAAAAGTGAAAAGTGATAGCTTTAGCTACACTTATCTGATCAAGAGACAAAGTGATAAGTGGCTACACTTATCTGATCAAGAAACAAAGTGATAAGTGGCTACACTTATCTGATCAAGAAACAAAGTGATAGGTGGCTACACTTATCTGATCAAGAAACAAAGTGATAAGTGGCTACACTTATCTGATCAAGAAATAAAGTGATAGGTGGCTACACTTATCTGATCAGGGACAAGTGATAAGTGATCATACGTAAGACCATAGTTATACTATGGCAAAGTGAAAGTGAAGTACTCAATTTTCCGTGACCGTTCCCTAATTTGATTAAGGATGGTAAGTGACAAATGGGCCCAAAAGAATTAAAGTAAATGGATAAGTGGTAGTGTATTTATATCAGGACGATGTTGTTATTCAAACTAAAGTGATATTTTCATTGCTAAATTGAGAATTTCATAAATGTGTTATTGAATGGTATAATCAATAAACATTGAGTTAAATGGTAAATACGTATTAGTTTTGAATTTGATGTCATTGAATTGCACGTGAATTAAATGGAAATTGCTAGTGATATGATTTAAATTATGAGCATGAGAAATTGCGAATTGAATGAAATGGAAATGAAGCATTAAATTGCATGAGTATGTATCGGGTCTCGCGGGCCCTAATTATTATGATTATAATATTTTGAGGATATATTGGGAAAAGTTATAGAAACATGTTAATTATTTTGAAAGTTTTAATTTTGATGAAATTTTATAACTCGGTTAAATACGTTTACAAGTGTATGTGTTTTGGTAATGCCTCGTACCCTATTCCGGTGTTGGATACGGGTAAGGGGTGTTACATTTAGTGGTATCAGAGCTACGGTTTAGTCGGTTCTCGGACCAAACATAGCATATGTGAGCCTAGCTATACATGCCACGTTATTACTCTTGATGATGTGATATCTCCGGGCTCTAACGAAATTGCTTTGTTAAGACAGAGATGATTTTCAATCGAGCTATTTTCGATAATGCTAAAAATGATATTGAGATAAATGAAATATGCTCACGTTATGTTGGAATTTGGAAAGGTAAGTATAAAAATTTGTGATATGGATGTGTTCATGTATGAAAAGAGATGACTATAAGTTAAAAAAAAAAGTTTATGTTGTGACAAGCTCATCCAAGTATGTTGGTGATTATATAATGCTATGTGCTCAACATATTTGATTAAGTGAATATGATAAGCAAATTTACTTAAATAGATGGAACGTGTGTATGTACATCTGCTTGAATAAGTGAAATTAGTATGTTCATATGATAGAATCTTATGTTTAATTGTTAAATTAAAGATAATAAGATATTTTGTTTTATGTCTAAACCATGAATATTATAATAGTATGAAAAATTGAATTGGAAGTCAAATTGAGTAGAACGCAGGAATGAGTACTTTCGTTCAGTGATATGTGATGAATTGACGGAAAAGACCATGGTTTGACCATGGCAACATGTGAACATGTGATTATGTGATTCCGTGTAAGACCATAGCTGGGCTATGGCATCGGTAAGTGATATGTGTGATATGTGATTCCGTGTAAGACCATAGCTGGGCTATGGCATCGGTAAGTGATATGTGATTTCGTGTAAGACCATAGTTGGGCTATGGCATCGGTATGTGATTTGTGATTACGTGTAAGACCATAGTTGGACTATGGCATCGAGAAAACGAAGTACTCAATTCCGTAAGACGTTCTCTAATTTGGCAAATGTCGGTAAGTAAAATAGAAGCCAAGTATTGGAATTTAATTAGATATTAACGTTGAGCTTGAGTAAGTAAATTCGTTGTGTGAAATTGTGAGTGACAGAAAACATTTGTAATAAATAGATGTGTTAATTTGCTTGGAATGAATTACGTGGTTATGATGGTATTACATTGATGATGAATACAAAATCATATATATATATATGTATCTATGAGAGCAAGTTGAAAGATTTATGACTTCACCATCACCCCCTTATCAGTATTGTTCTATGACGAAAATTATCTTGATGAGACAGATATGTTTTTCAACTGAGTTAATTCTAATAGTATAGAAATAAATACTAAAATGTTTGAGTGAAAATGTATTGATTATGAGTTGAAACTCATAAAGGTATGGATCAAAGAATAAAACATTTTTTTATTGATGAATGTTATAATTATACAAGCATATGAGTTATGATATTTGGATTATGATGCTATATAGAAATTTTGATTGTGAATTAGTGATTTGAGTTAGAATTTTGTGTTGAGAACAAAAGTGATTAAAAGCAAATGTTTATTAAATGCTTTGAGAATGTGAACTTAGTAATGAATTGGCTATTTGTGATGGTATGTGTTATGCGCATTTATGTGTAAGATAAATTTGAGGCTTTACTACACTCACCCCATATTAGTAAAATGTTACAATGAAATTTGTGAGATTTTGGTTGAATAAGCTTACGAGTGTAGTGTTACAGAAGTTCGTGTACGGGAGAATAATAATGTGGTCGGAAAAGTGAATGAATTAGAAAATGAGGACAATATAAAAAGAGAGAAATATTTGATAGTTCTGAAAACTACTCAGGTTATCAAAATGGATATCATTCTATATGGATTGTAATTTTTCGATACTTTGTGTAGCTTCAGATGCTGAAATATCGCTATCCTGATTTTCTTATGAATCTATGTGATTATCTGTAAAAGATATGAAAATCCAAAATCATGTGTGAATTTGAAATATACTGTGGAAGTAAATCATTAACCTACCATCTGGTAAGATTTTCGGGGACGAAAATCCCTAAAGGGGGGGAGAGTTGTAATAGCCCGATTTTAGGCTTAGTCGGAACAGTGGTTTCGGGACCACAAATCCGACGAAAAAAAATGTAATGGCTTGAATTTTCAGAGGTGTCGGAACGGTGATTCGAGATCACTAAATTCGACAAATGGGTAGAAAATATTATTAATTTAGTAAGTATAAGTTAAATATGAAGTTAGGAAAATTTTTGAAATAGTGAATAGTGCACTAGAAATAAATATTAAAATAATTAGAATCGAAATGAGGTATCAAGACCTCGGGGATTTTAAACTGAGCCATAAATATTTTTATAAATATTCATGGAGTGTTAAAAGTTAGTATTAAAGTTTCGTTAAGAAATTTTAAAGTTCCGATAATTAATTGAACAAAAAGGACTAAATTGTAACAAATGCAAAATTTTGGGAAATAATTAAATAGCTTAAATGATAAAAGGAAGAGGGCTTTAAAGGCAAATAGACCCAAGGTCTATTTGGGCTGGACGGCAGAGGCATGAAATCAGCAAGAAAGTAAGGAGAATTAAGGGCAAAATTGGAAAATTGCAAAATTTGCTTAATAAAGTTAGGACCCAAGTGGAATTATCTAGATTTCTCTTCATTTTTCTGAATTCTCATAAGCTAAAACACCATGGAAGGGCTTCTTCAAGCTGGTTCTTCATATTTTTGTTACCAGTAAGTTCAATTCTTGACTATTTCTTGAAATTTTTGTATTTTTATGACTTTTACAACTAGGCCCACTTGTTAAATCCATTAGTTTTTGATTTTATGAAAGAAGTTGAAAGTTGATATGAATATGTGCTGGAAGTATATGATGATTTAGCATGAAATTAGAGCTTTAAATTGTTCATATGCTGATTTTATTGAAAGAATTGAATAGAAAGTGAATGTTTGGGACCTGATAGTAAAAGAGTTTGAAGATAGAGTTATATGTGGAAATTCTGAATTTCAATAGTTGTGTAACAACTTATAATGTCTAGTAAAGTACTAATTGAGAAAATTAGATTAATTGAGGGGTTAATTGAGAAAGGACGGAATTGTATAAACTGTGAAATTTGGGGCAAAATGGAAATCAACATTTTGCACTAAAGCAGTTTTGGACAGCAGCAGTAGTGTAACTTTGAAAAATCACCAAAAATTGTAGAGATTGAATTAGAGGATGAATAAAATATGAAACTAAAGCTTATTGAGTCTAGTTTCTTATAAAAGAAATGATGTGAGCAATGGAATTGTAAATCATGAGATATAATAGATTTTGTGAGACAAGGTCAGAATGAATTCGGGTTCCCCTATTCTGACTTTGGAAAATCATTAAAAATTGTACAAAAATGATTATGAGTTATAGTTTATATGGTTAGAATCCTTAATGAGTCTATTTTTAGAAGAAACAAGCTAAAACATCATCCGAATTCTGTACAATGAGATAATTAATTTTTAGTGAAGAGTGGTCGGAACTGTCAGACAGCAAAACAGGGGAAACTTTAAAGAATAAACTGTACTATTTGGCTGAACCAAAATTATGAAAATTTTATGGTATGAAGATATGTGAGTCTAGTTTCAGGTAAAATTAACGGATCTTAATTTGGAGCTCTGTAGCTCCGGATAAAAATAATTTAGTGACTCTGACTCGGATAAACAGCTTTGAATATACATGTTAGTGAATATTGAAATTATGGTTAATGTTGTTTAAGTGTGTTATACACATTAAGGATGTGGAATGGAGAGGAGGAGGAGGAAAATTGGGAAATATATGAATGATTCGTGTATAAATGGTCATATGTTTGATTATAACTCATAAACGATGAAATATGAATGATGCTTATTTTTGTGCATTATTGGTCATGGTTTAAGCTCATGTGTGAAAATAAAGTTTCATAGTATGTGTGTATGGTATATTCAGTATATGATTTGGCATGAAATAATACCATGAATGGTTTATGAATTAACACATGTTGGTAAGCCTGATATATGAATAAATGATCAAATTGAGCGGAACGCCGGATTTGAGTACTTCTGATCAAGTGACAAAGTGATAAGTGGTAGCTTTAGCTACACTTATCTGATCAAGTGACAAGTGGAAAGTGATAAGTAATAGCTTCGGCTATACTTATCTGATCAAGTGACAAGTGGAAAGTGATAAGTAATAGCTTCGGCTATACTTATCTGATCAAGTGACAAAGTGATAAGTGATAGCTTCGGCTACACTTATCTGATCAAGTGACAAGTGAAAAGTGAAAAGTGATAGCTTTAGCTACACTTATCTGATCAAGAGACAAAGTGATAAGTGGCTACACTTATCTGATCAAGAAACAAAGTGATAAGTGGCTACACTTATCTGATCAAGAAACAAAGTGATAGGTGGCTACACTTATCTGATCAAGAAACAAAGTGATAAGTGGCTACACTTATCTGATCAAGAAACAAAGTGATAGGTGGCTACACTTATCTGATCAGGGACAAGTGATAAGTGATCATACGTAAGACCATAGTTATACTATGGCAAAGTGAAAGTGAAGTACTCAATTTTCCGTGACCGTTCCCTAATTTGATTAAGGATGGTAAGTGACAAATGGGCCCAAAAGAATTAAAGTAAATGGATAAGTGGTAGTGTATTTATATCAGGACGATGTTGTTATTCAAACTAAAGTGATATTTTCATTGCTAAATTGAGAATTTCATAAATGTGTTATTGAATGGTATAATCAATAAACATTGAGTTAAATGGTAAATACGTATTAGTTTTGAATTTGATGTCATTGAATTGCACGTGAATTAAATGGAAATTGCTAGTGATATGATTTAAATTATGAGCATGAGAAATTGCGAATTGAATGAAATGGAAATGAAGCATTAAATTGCATGAGTATGTATCGGGTCTCGCGGGCCCTAATTATTATGATTATAATATTTTGAGGATATATTGGGAAAAGTTATAGAAACATGTTAATTATTTTGAAAGTTTTAATTTTGATGAAATTTTATAACTCGGTTAAATACGTTTACAAGTGTATGTGTTTTGGTAATGCCTCGTACCCTATTCCGGTGTTGGATACGGGTAAGGGGTGTTACATATATTTTGTTCAGAAATATGAATTCTGTTAAGTATGCTCAATTTAAGTATGAATAAAGTTCTATTATTTCAATAAATTATTATGTTAGCTTAATAATGACATGAATGTGTTTTTAAAAAAGCATGCCAATTCGTACCATAAAATTTTTAGTTCTTTAGGAAAGTTAGGTATACATGAAAGTTTAAGTCTTTAGAATTGACTTAGTAAGTTTCTTGAGGCGAAATCCTAAGGAGCATGAAACATTGGAAATGATTTAGGCAACTATTGTTTGGACCGTTTGAGCCTTTCAAGCCCACCATGGTATATTTTATCCATTGAAACCTAACTTTGAGACTGTATGGCCTGATTTTATTCTGACCCTTATAATAATTAGCCATTACTTTTCACTTAATAATCTTAAAATTGTCCCAAACACTAGACTCGGTAATATTCTAGATGTTGTTCGAAAATAAGTTTGGGGGAGTTGACAAGAAGTATCAATTGCTCGAGAGTTGCAGTACACAAAATAAGTGCTCGTGTTAATTGAAAAAAAAAACACATATATTTGAAAAAGAGCATATGAAAGTCAAGTTGGTGTATCGAAGGTAAAAACTCCGAAGGTTCAATTGACGCTGAGTCTAGGGTTCTTTTTAAAACCAAAATTTATCCATCTTCCACTTACCCCTAGCCTAGCCACGTTACAACCCTAATAAAGACCTATTGATTCAAAGTCTTCATGCTAGCTACATTAGTGGAGAGAAATTGCTACGATCAACATATGAAGACATAAGTTAAGCTTAATGATTGCAGCTTAGTCTCTAATAAAGGAATAAAAATCAAATTGGTAAAGATTAACATGTCTTTATTACAAAAGCATTTAGTCTAAATTTTGCTATAATAATAAGTGGTTGAATTTAAGTTGAACAATATGCATACTTAAGTAGCATAATTAACAGATGTCTTTTCTTTGAGCATAAGTATTTTAAGTTTATAATTTTGGGAAAATGTTGTTCTGAAGGAATTTTTCAAAGGTGTTTCCGAGAGATTCTTTTCAAAATTTGCGCATTACTCGGGACGAGCAATGAATTAAGTTTGGGGGTGTGGAAACACAAAAATTTATATACTTTTTCATACCCAATTCTACTTAAATTCATGTAAATTCGGTTAAATTCTTGTCAAAAAAATAATTAAATATTATAAAATAATTAACTTATGTTAAAAATATGAACATTATGAATTTTAATTAATTTTGTAGTTAATTTTGATTAAATTTGGTTGTTTTTGACAAATTTATACAATTAGAGAAAAGGGCCCGGTGAACACTGCGAGAAGAACAAAACCGAGAGTAATTTGAAGTATTGAGGCCAATTAATTTCCAGTCCAAGATGGTCCAGAAATGTGTTTTAATTCATAATTAAATTAATTTTAATTTATTTTCTATTTAATTTAGGTTAAATGAATTAATTTTAATTAGTTATGAAAAAAGGGCCTAGTGAACCGCACTGGTTGAACCGAATGAAGTGAGCCGAACCAGCCACTAATTGGGCTGACCAGAACCGTCCATTGGCTGACCCAAACCAGAAAATTAGCTAATAAAATGGTCTTGCAAAAAGGCCCTTGAAAAACCTCTAAATTACGTTCAAACCCCACCTTTATTTTAGGCTTTGTAGATTTGCCCCAGCCTATTTTTAGAAAGGTTGAAAGCTTCAACCTTGCCATGTGTGTGGCCAGCCAGGGGAGGGCTCTCTTGGCTGCTGAATTTGCTATTTTTAGCAGCCCTCTTCAGCTATAAAAGCCACCCTATGCTGCCGATTTCAAAGCATCCCTCAACATCCCTCATTCCACAACATTCTCTCATCCTCTCTTCACTTCTCTCAAAGTTTCCTCTCCATTTCTCCATCCCATTTTCCCTTCCTCTTGTGCCGATTTCCTCTCTTACGAAAGAGGTGTTCTTCTGCCATCTTGGGCAGCAATGAAGGATTCATAGAAGCCTTGCTCGGCGAAGACAACGGAGACTAAGAACGGAGCAACAGTCAAGCTGTAGAGAAACACTGGATTTGCTTTCTGTTCCCTTTCTTTTTAATTTCTGTTGTTTTTATGATGAACCTATCTATGAAAAATATTGTTGTTGAAATGGTTATTTTAATCAATTTAGCTTGAATTTAATTCGTGTTGGGTTGATTATATTTTGCCTACTTGAATTATTAAATTAGTGTTTATGCTGTTATAGACTTCAGTGAAATGCTTGATTAAGTAAAATCATGCTTAGGTTATCTGGCATTATAATTGTTTAGATAACTAAAGAATTAATTGTTTAAATGGATTGAAATTGCAATTAATAGACTCAGTACTTAACCAGTACATGTTTAATTCTTCTAAGGTAACTGAAAATTAAATTAGCATTGTATTTGGAGATACATATGCCTTGCATAACTTGCAAGATTGTTGTGATTAAATTGTTTCAAGGTATGGCTACTTTGTTACTTCACATAATCTTTTACATGTTTATTAAGTTGAATTAATCGGTTGAATCGACATAGGAATATGCGAGAGATAATTTAATTCAATAAGTCTGTATGTGCGATAGCATGTTTACTTTATTAAATCTGTTTAGTCGGTTGAATTGGCATAGGGATATGTTCAAGAGATAAATGGAATTTTTTAATTAGTAAATATGTTCATAAGTTAGCAAATTACTGGGTTGCCGTGAATTTATTCATAACAGCATAAGCACGAATTTAATATTTCTAAGTTAAACAGGTATAATTAATCCAACACAATTATATCATCTTGATTAAATCTTAATTGAAATCGTGCACTAGAACTCTTTTATTTTATTTAAATTGTTTGCTTAGTTTTAAAATATTAGTTTATAAATCACTCTTTTCAAACCAAAATCATTTTTACCTCACCAGAGTGTTTTAATTAATTCCATAAATATCGCTTTTTACAGTCCCTGTGGCTACAATAACTCGACATTTACTTGTCACTTTATTACTTGTTACGATTGTGTACACTTGCTCATTTCCACCGTTCCAGACATCTACAGAAAAACATGAAAAGATGTACCATGTTTTTGCAAAAAAAAAAAACATAATATCTAAACCCAAAATTCAAGTAAATAACAAAAAAAACTCATTACTTACTGTAATCCATGTCTGGACCCTCCATCGAATTGATCCTTTGTTCTTTTGTTTTGAATAAAAAATTCAATCGATTGATGGAGCACTCAATTTGATCTCTATTGTTTCGGTTTAACAAAGATGACTATGAAAATAGATGATTTTTTTATTAAAATGGAAACGAAAACTAAGAACAAATGAGACTAAGAGGTTTTTTTTCTAGTTCAAGGATTAATCTGATACATTGGTTTTGATTATTTCGAGAAACTTAATTAACATTTTCTTTTAATTAATTTAGAAAATTCAATTAATTAAATTTATTTAATTAAAAATCATTTAATTTACTTGAGTTAACATCCACGTTGGCATTTAAAAACCATTTTAACTGCCACGTTGGACTATTGTTTAAGGGGTAACAAAACGATAACATAAGTGACTAAAATGTAATATTTCAAATATAAGTGACTAAAATGTAACATGAGACAAATTTTATATTGATATTGAATGAAAAAAATTAATTAAAAAATTTATATTAATATTAAATGAACAAAAAATCCTTCCCCCTTCTCTATCTCTCTCTGTCTCCATCTTCTCCCTCTCGCAACTGCTCCCTCTCACTAGAGGAAAGGATTAAGCTTTTCATGATCATACATCCTTTCTATCTTTTTCTTACCTGGAGGAAAAGAGTATGGAATAGGTAAACTATTATAAATATGTGTGTGTTCAATAATTGATCGAGACTGATATTTGGTCAAAAGACACTTCCTTAACATTGAAAATAGTCTAAAATGTAATTATGCTTTGTTCTACATAACACAAACTTTAACAAACCCTGATGGCAACCACCCAACAAAAGGAACAAGAAAGAAAATGGAAGGAAAGTTACAAAACATAATAAAACTAAGAAGGGCCGGAATCTTCAAGCCTCCTCTTATGACTTGTCTATTGGTTGTGCAGAAAAAGGCTTTATGCAACAACATGGTGCCACCGAAACTAGATGCACATGTCAGCATCCCATGACTTCACAGTTATACACAAAACTGCTGAGGGCTTTCTGGCAACCAAGTTCCATTCTAGATGACCCTCCTTTGGGACCCAAGAGTTGATCTCAACAAACCCTGCACCTAAAACCCTAAGTCCTCCAATAATCATCAGTTGATCCCCGCATGCCCTAAATGCTATCCCGCATCCATTCATTGAAGTTGTACACTTAGGGAATGGCCTTACCATTACCACAAGTTCTTCTCTTTGTCATATTTCTTCACTTGCTTCAGTACATGATCAGCTACATACAACACATCATTCACAACTGCCACTGGAGGAGGTGCATCAGCTGTAAGAGGTTCTTCTATTGGTCTAACCCCCTCGTTTGGTGCAGGGTACATGTTAGGTATCTCATACCAAGTCTTGGTCTTCAAATCATACACCTCTCCGGATTTTATTGTCTTCAAACTCTCAACCCCAATGCCACCAATAACATAAAACTTCCCTTCCATGAACACTGCAGAACACATTTTTCTGGCCTTATTCATTCTTGGAATGGTCTCCCACCTGCCAGTTTCAGAATTATAAAGCTCTGCTGAGCTTAAAATATTTCTATGCAGATCACAACCACCAGTTATAATTCTAATTTCACCCAGACTAGCAGATGTAAACAAGCACCTGGGTCTGTGCATCCTCATCCCGCTTATCCATGTGTGCGTCAAAATGCTATATTTATAGATAGTAGGGTACATTATTTCTTTTCCAAAAACCAGAAGTTGGGTCTCAACAGCCAATAACTCTTTATCGGAACACATGAAACTTTCACAGGTCTGTATTTTAGGCATATGCATCCATCGACGATGGATTGGATCAAAAGCCTCCCACACTAGAAGGTTGCAGGAGAAGTAAACCCAATGTTCAACAATTCCCATTTGTCGCCTCAACTTGTACAGCTCACCACTCCGTATAAGAGAGTGGAAACTCGTATTCAAAGTTGCAATGATGCCATAATCAGACCTTGTGCAACAGAGGAGACAATTAATCGAGATGTCTAGCCTGAGCTGGTGGATCAGTAAACTTGATTTTGAATTGTACCAAGCATAGCGGTGGTTTTCTCGTTGGTCAATTTGGGCAAGCCACATATCCTCCATTTTTTCCTTTTTCTTGTCACCTTTGAGTACTTTGACACCCTTTTTCGCCATAAGATCTTCTCTGTCTTCTTAGTAGTTCTAACTTTGTGAGAGAACCAGAAACCTTCCTTTTTGTTCTTCATGATAATAATATGTAAAATTGATCAGTCACTACATGATATATATATAAAGAGATAATGAGAGAGAGAGAGATAGAGATAGAGAGAGACTGATTTATATAGGAAATGCACCAATTCACATATCATAGAATTCCATAAAATACAACAAAAAATTATTATAAAATCCCTGTAGAAATCAATTGTAGGGAGCTGAAAACACTATTCATGCTAATCTCAAGAAAAAAAAAGAACTTGATTTAGAAGAAAAAGAATAGCACACTTCTATCAAGTATCAAACTTAATTTAGAAGAAAAAGAATAGCACACTTCTATCAAGTATCAACCCAAACAAAGCAATATATATATATATATCACAAAAAAAGACAAAATAATTCTTATCATCAAAAACAACACTCATAACAAGAATAGTCTAGTAATCAAAACCAAGAATTAAAAATCAAACAATCTGATAAAACTTACAACTTGATGCTCTTTACGAAGTAGAAATAACTTGAAAATTAAACTCTACAAAATGAATGAGAAATGATAATAATCCAAAAGATGTTATCTTTTTATTTCACTTCTATGAACACATATAAAGTTAAGAAACCGTGAGAAAAGGAAAGAAAATTCATCAAGAGTCAATCACATGCCACATTTTTTGACAATCAACCGTGAAAATCAAATCTAAATTTAGCTCCAAATGTAACCAAGATAAATGATATACCATTCACTAAAATCTATACATTTCAAAAAAAAAAAAGGGTTTGCTCTCATTTCATAGTAGATGCTGCCCTTAAAGAGAAATTCAATAAGAAAAAAAGAAAAAAAAAGAAAAAGACACCATAACCTTTAACAATGTAAATGAGAAAGTTGAAAATGAATCCACCAAACCATCATAAAAGAAACGAAAAAAAGGCTTACAAATTGGATAACAAAGGGCTAAAGCTTTTAACTATTCGGGGATCAAATTAACAAAACAAAAGCTCAGTTTGCTTCAAATTCTTTCTCTAGCTATAGTTTATATAGAGTGAGAGAGAGAGCTTATAAAAAAAATGGTTGAAAAAGGAATGAATTTATAACTAATAGAAAAAAATAATTAAAATTGTAATTTTTTAAAAATTATTTTTAACAAGAAAAAAAAGGAAGGAAAAGGTGGGGGCCTACAACTTCTATGGAAGGGAGTTGCTGTGTAAGAATTGTGGTCCCAACCAAAGGAAAATCAAACTATGAACCATGTTTTCCTCACGTGTTTGAAATTCTAGACCCTCTTTAGTCTTTATTGAAAAATATTATTATTTGTATATTTTGTTCTGTATTTATATTTTTTTATAAATTTTTCGTATTGTTTTATAATTATATTGTATTTAAAATTATCAGAATTGTTTTTGCATGTATTTTTTTCTTTCCTTTTTTTTCTCACCAACCTTCCTTTTATGATATTTGTAATGATTAGTATTTTTTTTAATTTTCAAACACAATTAATAGAGTTCCCTATATACTTTAACCATATATTTAAATAATTATCCTACCATTGGGATTCAATGTGGGTTCCAGTCCTTCGGGATTCATTAAATTGAATATCGATGGTGTTTGTAGTCCGATTTCAAGTTTAGTTGCCTCGACAGTAGTGGCGAGAGATGAGTATTATAATTGGGTGTGTGGGATAGGTAGAAATATCAGCAGGTATAGTGTTGAGTAAGCGGAGGTATGGGTAATTTATGACTATCTTATTATGGCGTGAGATGCTAAATGGAGAGATATTGAAACAGATTGCACACTTGCTATTAAAAGTATCAATGGTGGTTTAAGAGGGTATTTACATAGAGATTTGGTTCTAAGAATTCGGGAGTTATGTAGTAATGAATGGAGAGTTGGTTTTGAGCAGATTCCAAGGGAGGTGAATTATGTGGCTCACTTATTAGCTGGAATGATAAAGGATTTCCTGGTTGGCTAGAATGATAAAGGATTTCCCATTCGGCCATAAAACCCTAGTATGTGCATTCCTTCCTCATTTTATTTTAACATATTTATGTCAATTTTGCGTAGAGTTTTGATTGAGTCAAACCAAATACATACTATATTATAAAGACAAATAAAAAAATAAAATTGAAAAAAAAAGGAATTTCATCTAAATTAAGGTTTCGATCGAATCAAATTAAATGAACTTGTACTTCAAATTTTAAAATAATTGTATACATTTTTTGTTGTTTTTCAGAATGATCGAACCTTGATTAATGTTCTCATGTTCTATTAATTATTTTGAATAAATCAACTAGTACTTTTCTGATCGGATGTGAATAAAACTACTTTTACTTTAGCACATATACGTCAATAAGTTTAGTTGAAATTTAATCTTTTAATGTTTATCCTAATTAGGGCTTTGATCGAGTCAAATCAATACTATGGAAACAAATAAAGAAATATAATCGGTAAAGAAAGAATTTGATCGAAATTAAGATTTCGGTCAAATCACATTAAATGAATTTATACTTCAAAAATTAATATTAATGTATCTATTTTTTGTTGTTTTTCAAAATGATCAGATCCTCCATGACCATGAGGTCGGGGGTTTGATCCCCACCCATGGGAATAGAGTACATTTCCTGGCCAGTCGTTTACCTCTTTGGAGAGTACTTGTGGTGAGAGTATTAGTCACCACTATTGGCAGTAGATACCTTGGTTTCGACAAAAAAATGATTGGACCTTGGTTGATGTTCTTATGTTCTATTAATTATTTTGATTAAAGAAATTAGTACTTTTCTAATCCAATGTGAAAAAAAAACCTTACTTTATATGTGGCAATTGAGATTATTTTTGAGATAGTGTTTCGGTTTTGTGGAGGGATTAAAGGGTGTTCAACAATTTTCATGAAGAGATTACAAAAAAAAAACTCTTTTGGAAAGGGTTATGGAAAGTTTTTGGTTATCATGGTCATGTTATAAATGCTTTTATTCCAAGGAAATGTAGTATGAGAGGACAATGTTTTGGCTTTGTAAGGTTTCCCAAGTTTGCGGAAGCTCATAGAGCCATCGCCAAGCTTAATGTATGTTGTGTTTGGAAGTCAGGTCTTTACAAGAATGGCCAGATTTAATCGAAGATCTTCTTTCTAGAGAAAATTTAAATCTCAAAAGAAGGGGTTTGACCAAGTTCAAAGGGTGAACAAGGTGGAAAACGATAGAAGTAAGAAAGGTACTAAAAAGGATGGAGAATAGGGAAACTGAGAAGAATGGAAATGCCTTTAAGAAAAGTGAAGGCTTTGATCAAGAGAAGTCTCTTTCGGAGCTTTAGATTCGTAGTATTAGAGGGTGTTTATAAGTTTTTTTATGTGATTGAATGGAATAATTGTATAGATTAAGAATTGGATCAAACTGGAGATAATCAAGAAAAAGCCAAAATTGTCGATTAGTCCCTGAAGATTGAATTTGTTTGTTGTTCTAATCAAATAAGTTCATATGGTATTTTTTTATATAGGTTTTTGTACATTTGATTTTTAATTATATATGTGTTTAGTTGTGAATTGGTTCAAAAGGCTAGAATTGGACTAAATTGAAAAGAAATGTTTACATGTGTTAAAGATGCCTGTGTGAACTTAGTAAATGTTAGGATATGATAGGCATGTTAATAGAGTCTTGTGTGAACTTTGAAATTTGATCATGTTTCGTACTCGGATAGTCAAGAGCTTTCATAAGCTTGATTAAGATTTAGAATTGATCGTTTAACATAATTTTGAACATAATAAACTCTTGATTTCATGTATAAATGATTGTGTTATCTGATTGATTGTGGTTGTTCCGGAAACGAATATAGCATTTCGTAGCTCGGATCATGTTACAAGAATAACTCGTGGAAACAAAGTCTAGATTGATCATCTTAAGGTGGGAATGCTTGTATGATGATTACTTTATGGTAGGCATCCTACAAAATATGAGCTACCTAAGAGGGGTTATTCCTCTTTAATTCTACGACCTGCACTTTCTATCATGCAAATTCATATTCGATTGATCACTTGTTTATTAAGTGTGATGTTTCATGGAGGTTATTGCAAAAGTGTTGCACTATTTGGAGCATTCATTTGGTCTTTCCAAAGGACCCAACTATCTTTTTTTCAAAGTTGGCTACAAAATTTTCATTTCCAATGAACTAGCCATATTTGGAAAATGCCTTTCTTTATTATTTCATAGTCTATTTGGATTTATCAAAACGTGATTGTCTTTAATGCAAGGATGGCACCAAGAGGGCAGGCAAGGTCCTTGGCCTCCCTTGGTTTGGTAAAATTTCTCTTTTAATCCTCTAAATTTGTGAACTTGACAATTAATTAAATGGTAAAGATCCCCCCCAAAAAAAAATTCAATCTTCGCCTTCCAATAAAAAGTTTTTATTTTCACCCCTGCTTTAATGGTAAACATCTCGACATTCATTAGTTGTTTGACATCTGTAAGATTAGATTGTGTTGGTGGAGTAGGACAAGGTGGTCTTATTCAACGCTTTTAAAGGAAAATATTTTTCACAATGATTGGATCTTAATTAATGTTCTTATGTTCTATCAATTATTGAATAAAACCACTACTTCTTTTTTATCAAATGAGAAAAAAAAACCTTTATCTTAACGTATATGCATGAAAAAGTTAACAAAAACCCTCTTGACTTGGTTGACTTTATAATCTTGATCTTAATTAGGGTTTTGATCGTGTCAAATTAGATAATATGTAAACAAGTAAAAAAAAAACATAATCGACAAAAATGGATTTCGACTAAATTAAGGTTTTGGTGGAAGTATATTAAATGAATTTATTAAAAAATTGATATAATTATATCTATTATTTGTCATCTTCCACAACGGTCGAATCTAAATTAATGTTCTTATGCTCTATTAATTATTTTGAATAAAGCAACTAGTACTTTATCGATTAAATATGAAAAAACCGTTTTATTTTAACATATACATCAATAAATTAAAATAAATCCCCTTGACTTTATTAACTTATAACGGTTTAACTTATATGGCTGGAAGAATCAGCTTCCAAATTAAATTCACAGAAATCAATGCTCTCATCTTTGGCGTTCCCTTTCTAAAGTGTGGCCCTTTTTTTGTGAAAATCTCGTGTGGCCTATAGGTGATAGCTCTACAATTCGTGATTGGAAAGATTCTTGTGTACCGAAAGTTGGTCCTCTTTTTTTTGTAAGTCCTAGCGCATGCAAGCCTAGATTTGGAGAGCACTTTGAGGGATTAGATTCTTCTTGATGGTTCTTGGAACGTTGATTTGCTTCATATTTGGCTACTTAATGACGTGATAAAGCGTGTAGTAAGTGAAATCTTTGTTTCATCGGCAGCGTTGGCTTTTGGGTAGGTTCCTGATCGCAGTTTCTTCAATATCTTTTGTAGTTCTATTTTGTTTTTAATTTTAGTCCACATTATCGCAGATTTTCCACAACTTTGTAGTTTTATTTTGTTTACAATTTTTTGTGATTTTTGTTTTTGTCCACTCTGTTTTCTTTGAAAACAAATGTGGTTGTATTTTTACTTTCTATTTTAAGTCATGTTCTGGCGTATGTGAAGTTTGTCAATATAAAGGTGTTGCCAGATCTTTTAAGATTTGTTCTCAAAAGGCTTTATCATGATAGATTATAGTGATGATGATAGATCCAAGATGATGAGGATGAGGATAGGTCATCTGAGATTTGGCCTTTTGTGCACTTTCGATATGGTTTGTCTTTGGGAAGATTTTCTTGATTGATTGGTGTTTATCGTCAAGTTGATTTGATGATGATAAGGTTAGGGTGTAAATTTCAATAATTTGATAAAGTTGATACAATTATTCCATTGTTGTAGTTAATTTTGCAGTGATTTATTTATAATTTATACTACGTATCATATGAATCCATGTTTAAATGAATCATGTGACTTTAAATTAGCTTTCCTTAAAGTTCAACTTCATGAATTCATAAAAAATTATAGATACCCAAAGTTGAAGTTAATATGTTAGTAAACAATTAAAAATGTGCCTTTTTTATTAAGTTAACATAACAATTATTTAATCAAAACAAGGACTTGCGTTTTACATTTTATAACTTTAATTTTGATGGATGGTGATGTTTTGCATAGGCATAATAAATTTTTTCGCCTTTAAATTTAAAAAAAATTACACTTTTAACTCTCTATTTAATTTTTCGTCTCTTTTAACCATTAAATTTTTGTTTTTTGATTAAATCATCTAAAATTGGATGGAAAAATTAGTCTTTGTTAATTTTATTACATAACATACACTAAAATTGGATGGAAAAATTAGTCTTTGTTAATTTTATTACATAACATACATGTAGATTACCACATATATAATACATCAGTATTTAATTAATTTTTAAAATATTTTAAAATTAAACTAAATAAATGAGATAATGATAAATTTTTAAATTTAAAACAATAATTTGTTATTGTTTTCTAAAATTAAAAATCTTTTGAGTAATACCTTGGGAGGGAAAAAACCGTCAAAATGGTAGGGCTCATTCTCTTGAAATGGCATAGGCAATACAGATGTGTTAAAATTTGAATTTTTTCTCTGACTTTTTATTTTTTTGTGTTTAATAAAAAGCATGAATCCTCTTAAGATTACTTACCAATTTAAGATATTTTTATGTATTTATTTTTAAATGAATTTTAAAATATATAAAGGGTTAATTACCATATATACATCGTCAAACCATTGGTTAATATATTTACAAGAAGTTTCCCTTTCTCTCTCTTTTTATTTGGATAGACATTCATTTATTTACTATCTTTTTCCCTTTCTCATTTATGTGAAATTCCCTCAGAAAACTTTAAAAATCTTGCTCTAACCAATCTCCAAATATGGAGAATTTATTGTTCCTACCATTTCAACTCTCTGTTCACACATGGGTTGAATTACACGTATCAAAATTTTTATTTTAATTTGATTTTTATATCATCATTTTATGTACATTTATTACATACACAAATAATTATAAACGTAATGAGTAATTCGTAAGTAATGACTTTGACCCAAAATGATAAATTTACTTTACGAAATTTATGAAATTATAGATTAATATACCAAAATTTTATAATTCATCTTTAGAATAAGAAAATTAGATAAATTAAATTGAATTAAGAAAATTTTAGAATAAGATAATTTCAATTACAAACACAATAACTCCATTTAAGAAATATAATTTTAAGCAAATATAATTTTTTTATATTTTCTAAAGCTTTAATTTATTTTAATATTGATTTGTTAAAATTTTCAGAATTTTTATATATTTTTAAAACTTACAATTTGATTTTCATATTTTTCTTTTTCTTTTTTAATCTTTTACCTATTATTTACGTAATAATAACTTGGTTGTTGAGGTGAGAGGTCTCGTCAGGGATTATTATGCCAGTATGGAAAAAAAAATTAAGTAGCAATATAGTACAAGAGCTAATTTTATATGAAAGGTTTTTTTAATGGGAACTATAAGCCAATTAACTGGTTAATTTAATATACATCAAATGTAAAATATCTTTCAAATAAGCCTCAAAATTATGTTACTTTTACATCAGTTTTTATACTTGACCTCACTTGTGGATGCTTAGCCACCATAATCTCTTCTTGCTGCGACCTCACTTCGCTAGGAGCAACATTGTCACATTTTTTACATTATATGATAGAGTAGCATCACACACATTCTCTTGTAACACAAATTCTAGTTTTACATAATCCATAAATAAGAAAGGCGAATCCAATTCATTTACAAGGTAAATGCGTATATGACAAAAACAAAAAGCAACACTACAACTATATCTGTAGAATCAAGAATGCAAAAGAGAGAGCAAAGCATGCAAATAGGTTAAAATCAAGAATGGTGAATCAAGAGTGGTAGTGCAGAGAGAGAGATACTGGTGAGAATAATTGCCCCCTCTCGTTTTGCCTGTTTCACAACACTCCACAGACTATTTCTTGAAGCTGGATCAAGACCGGTACTGGGTTCATCCATAAAGACAACCTATTTGCAAAATCTCAAATGATTAAAGCCATGAACAGCACCCCAGGATATAAGTTTAGTAATGTCTTACAAAGAAATGTAGACTGAACCATTTTACCTTGGGATCCCCAATCAGTGAAACGGCAACGCTGAGTCTCCTCTTCATACCTCCACTGTATTTGCCCGCATGTTTGTCTGCAACCCCTCCATGAAATAGGTTGACACTCTTAAGAGAGTCTTCCACTGCCTGAGGCAATTGCATGGGAATGAGCAAAATAGAATCCAAATATTTTACATGACGATGAACTACATCGCCTCAGCCTAGTTTTCTGTGAAGGTCCACCATCCGCCCTTAATATTTGAATATTAAAAGACAAAACGGCAGTCTGATAGAAGAACCTCTAGACTTTAGATTTATAATTAAATAATATTTATGAGCATCAACTTCTCCAAGTAAAATCCATAACAAGCTCAGAGCATAGGTAATCTTGACTTACTTGATTTAATGCAGAACCTTTGAGGTTTGTCAGTCTCCCATAAAATAGCAAGTGCTCCCTCCCAGTTAAAGTTTCCCAGAGCAGGCTAATTTACAAATAACAAAATAAGAAATCTTTCAACATGGAAAACAATGTGTTTCTTGGCAAAAGGAAACAATTATATCATACTCATGCTGTGGACAGACACCCATGCTTGTATAGATTGTATCCATAGAAGTCAGTATATCCAAACCCTGAAGATATGCTGTCCCTGAGGTTGGTTTTGTGAGCCCAATCATCTGTCCACAGAATAACACATCAATCTTGCATAGTTTTTAACAGCTAAACCTGATTCTATCTTCATAAGGTACAGGCATGAGTAAGACGAAATTAATCCCAACATAGGGAACAAAATGGCTAAAATTACTACTGGGGAAACAAACTAGATCCTAACATGGAAGATTTCACTTTCAGCCCCTCACGTCACAGAAAATGCATACAAGGCTGCTAAGTGCATAAAAGAACCATGTTTTCAAATTAGAGAGAGAAAAAAAATCATACACTACCATATTAATTAAAGAAGTCTTGCCAGCACCATTGGGTCCAAACATGCCAAAACTCTCCCCTCTAAGCAAAGCAAGAGACAATCCTCTCACAGCAATTTTCGCAGGATTTCCATCCCTTGCAGGATATATCTTTTTGAGGTTGTCATAAATGATGGGATAACTTGTAGTTGATTCAAGTAGCAACTGTTCAACTTTCTCTCGCTGGAAACAAAAATATAAAAGAAAATATTATTACACAAATGAATTATTCATATCACATTGAGCTACAGATGGTAGGACATCCACTTGGAGGTATTACCTCTATGTCATTGAGAAAAAGCAACAATGGGCCATCAATATCTTCTTACCAGAAGAGAATAAATCATATTAATGATTAGCAGGCTATGTTTGTTTGAAACTTCTGCTACTTTTAGCTTTCTATACATATTTTACAAGTAAAAAGAACAGAAAGAAACCAAATAGCAAAAGCAGAGTGTAAGCCCTAATATGAATCATTTTACCTCAATTTCAACCATCGAATAACAAAAAACACCTTTCTTTGCATATTGAAACACAACAACTGAAATACCAGAACACTATAAAGAATAATTCTTCAAAACTATCTAAACAAAATTTAGTGCTTTTGCTTAAATTTAATAAGAATTTTAGAATTCCTATAATCTATGACATTTTAGAACTCTCACCTGCATATGCTCAGACCGCTTCCACTCTGGCCACCTCCTTGGCCAACGACGGCAACTCCTCTCCCAACCCTTCTCCGTCTATAACACAGAAGTTTCCGCATAGAAAAAAAATAAGATAAAACCAGTGCTCTTCATGCACAAACTCAAAAACAAAAGAAGAAGAAGAAGAAGAGAAAATCAATATCAAAATCGAAACTTTGCATTGATGCGAACCTGAAACGGAGGACCGAAGGCAAACGGAGGATCCTAGATCGGTCAATTTCGAATTTACAATGCCGAAGAGGTGGCCGATGCGATTAGAAAAGGAAGCGTAAGATGCGAGGTTTGACTCGAGGGTACGGTTGTGGTGGACTAGATTTCGCTCCAGATCATCGCACTGAGTCAGAAACTCGGCGACGATGCTTGGTGCTTGGGTTAGATCATGGTTGGTGCCGAGTTTAGCGTTGAGGGCAGAGGAAACTGAGGTGGACAGAGTCGATAGTGGAGGGAGACTTTGCAGAGAGTCCATTTGAGTCGGATTTCCGGGTCAAGCCATGGAAAATTCGGGCGATGAGGGAAATTTGATAGGGCGAGGAGGGTAAATAGGGAATTTCGATGTTCAGGATTGGATGGAGATGAGAAACAAAGTGAAGCAGATCGACTGATTCGATGCTTCCATGGAGGAGATACCGAGTGTATTATTAGCAAAAGAAAGAAACGTGTGGAATTTGGATTGGTATCGGGTCAACCCAACTCCGGACTGACTTTAAATTGGGCTTGATATTGGACCTAAAGGGCCCATCACTATCTTAATTAATTGCACTCACTTGAGCCCATAGATTGATGTATAAAAGGGAAAATATTTTTAATATTATTTTTAAATCATAGTTATTAGTTTTGGTTAGTTAATTCAATCATTTGAGTTAATATTGTACGCGGGGATTCATTAAGCTAAAAGTAAATAGTATAAACAATAAGGAAATTCTTTTTTAATCTACATTGACATAAACAAATATTTAGAAATAGCTAAATTGAGTAAGTAAATTCTCTACATACAGATTGTTTTTTACAACTGAAATTAAATTTTTGATTAATTATGAAAATGATCTATTTTTTTATTATACACGTAAATAACCTGAACATGCCACATCATTAAATTTAATAAAAAAATTATTTTTTGGTGGAGCCATATAAAATGGTGTCACCGTATAAATATTAGGGAATACTGTTATTTCTAAAAAATTAATAACTTTAAAAATTTAATCTTTTTTATGGAGTCATTAAGAATGACGTCACCACTTTTTTACATGCCAAATATTTTTTTAAATTAAAAAATATATTAATTTATTAGGTGGCTCCGCGGTACCATTTTTTTAAATGTTTTTTTAATTTAAATATAAAAAATAATATTTTATTTGGTGGAACCATTCTCTTTTGCGTGACCAAGTTGCTATATATAACCCCCAATGGTAGATCAATTTGAGTTGAAGGAAACAATTTTTTTTTACTTATATTTTGTTAGAGGATGAATAGGAGAGAGATAAGAAACATTTTTTTTTATGTATTTGTGTTTTTGTTTATTTAGTATTTTTTTTAATTTGAAGGTATGTTTTTTTAACGATAATCTAGTAGAGCTCCGACAGCGATAAATTTAATGTTTTTTTTGGATACCGATTATTTATTTGGTAATTGGTTCAAATTGGCTATGTAAGTGTTTCCGTTGGATGTGGTAGGACGCTAACAAATTCAAATTGGTTATACAGCCAACAAGTGAATTATTTGGGATTCCTTGGGTCAACAGGATGAAAGGGTGAGATCATCAGTATCGACAGCATCTGAGCTACAATTTAACAGCACTCAGAAACTTGCTCTGTCGACTTGCTCGTGTTGCAATTAAACATTGTATTTTTCAATTAGTAATACACAATGTTGTCGGTCTTGAACAAAATATCTTTTTTTTTAATTAGAAAAACACATTTTAAAAAAACACCCATGGCACTGGTGGCACCATTCTAAATGACTCCACCAAATTAAATATAATTTTTTATTCTTAAGCTAAAATAATATTTTTTAAAAATTTTAAAATAATTAAAAATAATAACTATAATAAAACTAAAAAATATATAATAAAAATAGTTAAACACTAACGCACTCAATAAAATAATATATTTTTTAAATTAAAAAAAGGTCTTACATGTGAAAAAGTGGTGGCGTACAATGCATGAAAAAAAAGACAAATTTAAAAAAAAAAAAGAAAAATACGGCTATTTTTAAAAAATTGGAGGTTTAAAACCCAATAAAATTCATCAAAAAGAAAAACTTAAGCTTAACGTAAAAAGAAAATCTAAATCTTCCTAGATTCATATTTTAGAAAAAAATGCATGCAAAGAAAAAAGAGAAATCTAGTCTCATAAAGAAAAAAATAGAAAGGAGTGAAGTAGATATACCTAAGTCAAAGCTGCAAGCAAAACTCAAAAACTCATACTTTTGCAAGGTATCGTAGTTTTCCTGAAAACTCTTGACTGCATGTGTGTTAGAATGGCATAAACTAGGAAAAAAAAAGCATAATACCCTCACCATCAAGAAGAACAAACAGGAACACACACATATACACGCAAGAAAGGCATGGATTGTCGTCTCGAGTTAGGTAGAAATTAGGAGAAGATTTGCTTATTTTGTTAAATTCTTAGTTTGTACGGTGGTTATGCTTGAAATAAAGGGAGTGCGGTGGTTATGCTTGAAGTAAAGGTAGTGCGGTGGTTATGGGGAAACGAGGGAGGAGAGCCTGTAGAAAATAGAGGAAGGAGAGGGAGAGTAAGTGGCTCTTCACTAAAATAACATAGTTTACCTTTACATTTTCTAAATTTCGATCACTCAAATTTAAAATTTTTCAAATTGAAAGTAAAAAATAAAATGACAAAAATAAAAATATTAATAGTCAAATTGAGTCTTAACTCGATTGCCATGGATATTGTTCCCCATGCAGGAGGATGTAAGTTCGAGTGTGTTGAAACGCATTATCCTCATATTTATGAGTTGGAGAGGGGCTATAGATAATTCTAGATATTGTGTCAAAAAAAATATTACAAAGAACGATTAATTACTTAATATATAAAAAGAAAATGATAAGTATCATTAAAAAATTGGGTAAACTGTTAAAATGGTCACTTTTGTTTGTCTTGGGTTACGTTTTAGTCACTTATGCTTGAAATGCTACATTTTAGTCACTTACGTTATCATTTTATTACGAAATTGTCACTCTATAGTTAAGATCTGTTACATCCCAAAATGTAGTCCGACATGACAGTTAAAATGGGTTTTAAATGCCAACGTGGATATCTAGCTGGGATGAGAAAAGTTAGTTTTTTTTATGAAAATAGAATACAAAATTTTGCCCTAAAACCCAATTTTCTTCAGTTTAAAAAGAAGCAATAGTTGAGTTTTCTTTGTTATCGTCAGTGAAGATAAGAGAACAACAAAACTATGGAGAAGAAGAAGAAGAAGACGAAATGGATGCACCAACCTCTATATTTGCTTGCTATTGTGGTTGCCTACAATACATAAATAAACAAAAATGAAGCATGTCTTTTTTGTCTATCACATATACAGAAAAACATGAAAGGTGGATAATCTTTTTGCAGAAAAAAAAAGAACCATAATATCTGAACCCAAAATCCAGGTAAAGAACAAAAAGACTCATTACTTACTGTAATTCATGCCTGAACCCTCCATCGAATCGATCCTTTGTTCTTTTGTTTTGAATAAAAAAATTTAATCGATTGATGGAGCACTCAATTTGATTTCTACTGTTTCGATTCAATAAAGATTACTATAAAAATAGATTATTTTTTTAATTAAAATGGAAACGAAAACTAAGAGAAAAAAGAGACCAAGAGTTTTTTTTCCCAGTACAACTGCCACTAGAGGAGGTGCCTCAATTGTAAGAGGTTCGCCTGTTGGTTCAGCCCCCTCATTTGGTGCAGGGTACATGTTAGGTATCTTACTCCAAGTCTTGGTTTTCAAATCATACACCTCTTCGAATGTTATTATCTTCAAACTCTCAACCCCAATGCCACCAATAACATAAAACTTCCCCTCCATGAACACCGCAGAACACATTCTTCTAGCCTTATTCATGCTTGGAATGGTCTCTCACCTGCCAGTTTTAGAATTATAAAACTCTACTGAGCTCAAAATATTTCCACGCAAATGAACCACCAGCTATAATTTCGACTTCACCCAGACTAGCAGATGCAAACAAGCACCTGAGTGTATGCATCCTCATCCCGGTTGTCCATGTGTGTGTCAAAATGCTATATTTATAGACAATAGGATACATTATTTCTTTTCCAAAAACCAGAAGTTGGGTCCCAACAGCCAATAACTCATTATCAGAACACATGGATCATTGCCCTGTATTTTAGGCATATGCATCCATCGACGATGGATTGGATCAAAAGCCTTCCACTCCAGAAGGTTGCAGGAAAAGTAAACCCAATGTTCAACAATTCCCATTTGTCGCCTCAACTTGTATAGCTCACCACTCTATATAAGAGAGTGGAAACCCGTATCCAAAGTTGCAATGATGCCATAATCAGACCTTATGCAATGGAGGAGACAGTTAATCAAGATGTCTTGCCCAAGCTAGTGGATTAGTAAACTTGTTGGCCAATTTGGACAAGCCACATATCCTCCATTTTTTTCCTTTTTCTTGTCACCTTTGAGTACTTTGACACCCCTTTTCGCCATAAGATCTTCTCTGTCTTCTTACTAGTTCTAGCTTTATGAGAGCACCAGAAACCTTCCCTTTCGTTCTTTATGATAATAATATGTAAAACTGATTAGTCACTATATGAAATATAAATATATATATAAAGAGAAAGAGACTGGTTTATATAGGAAATGCACCAATTCACATATCATAGAATTCCATAAAATTCAACAAAAAATTATTATAAAATCTTGCAGAAATCAATTGTAGGAGCACTAAAATAAAAAAATATTCATGCTAATCTCAAGGGAAAAAAAAGAACTCAATTTAGAAGAAAAGGAATAGTACAATTCTATCAACCCAAACTAAGCATATATATATATATCACCAAAAAAAAAGACAAAATAATGCTTATCATCAAAAGTAACACTCATAACAAGAATAGTCAAGTAATCAAAGTCAAGAATTAAGTGTAATGGTCTAAATTCAAGGTTATCGGAACAATGGTTTCGTAACCATAGATCCGATTTAAAGAGAAATTTATTTCAATATTTTTGATTGAAAATTGATATGATAGGAAAATCGTATGAAAATATTGATAGGAAAATTTTATCGATTTAGTGATTAGTTATAAAAAGAAATTATTGAAGAAATTGGGTAAAATAAGGTATCGAGACCTCTATCTTATAAAACCGAGTCGAAAATAATTTTATAAATATTTATGAAATGTTATTAATATGGTATTAAAATTTCGTTAGGAAATTTTAATGTTTGGGTAGTCAATTAAATGAAAAGGACTAAATTGTAATAGATGTAAAAGTTGCTAGAGTAATTAAATAGCTTAAGAGTCTAATGAGAAAGGATTTAAAAGGAAGTTAGACCCAAAAGTTATTTGGGCTGGACTGCAAGGGTATGAAATCAGCAGAAAAATTGATAAATTAAGGGTAAAATTAGAATATTGCAAAATCAACTAAATAAAACTAGGACTAAATAGGAAATATCTAGATTTCTCTTCATTTCTTTTCAATTCCAGCAGCTAAAAATTCCATAGGAGGGTTCTCTAAGCTGGTATTTCATAGTTTTTGCACCAAGTGAGTTAATCCTTGCCTTTTTCTTGTAATTTTTGTGTTTCTAAGACTTTTACAACTAGGTCCTATTGTTAAATTCATTAGTTTTTGATTTCATGGATGAAATTGAAAGTCACCATGGTTGAGTTCTGTAATTTTATGATTAAATAGAATGAAATTAAAGCTTTAATTTGTTTATGAGATGATTTTATTAGGTAATTTCAATAGAAATTGATTTTTAGGACCTAATTGTGAAAATTTTTGGAATTAAAGTCTATTGCCGAAATTCTGATTCCTAAAGGTTGTAAACTAGTTTAAGGTGATAGAATAAAATGTTAATTGAGAAAAATCAGCTCAATTGAGAGGCTAATTGAGTAGGGACGAAATTATCATTTATTAAAAGTTTAGGGGGAAAATGATAATAAACAGCTTGCACTAAAACAGTTTGGACAGCAGCAGTAGACTAACTTTGAAAAATCACCAAAAAATTGTAGGAATCGAATTAGAAGATGAACAAAATATGGAATTAAAGCTTATTGAGTCTAGTTTCTCATAGAAGAAATATTGTAAGCAATGGATCTGTAAATTTTGAGATATAATGAATTTTGTGAGACAAGGTCAGAATGAATTCGGGTTCCCCTGTTCTGACTTTGAAAAGTTATAAAAAATTGAATAAAAATAATTAGGGACTTAAATTTATATGTCTAGAATTATGAATGAGTCTATTTTTAATAGAAATAAACGAGAACATCATTTGAATTCTGTATAAAGAGATAATTTATTTTTAGTGAAGAAGGGTCAGAACTGTTAGACAACAGAATAGGGGTGACTTTGAAGAATAAACTGTACTGATTGGATAAACCAAAAATTATGAAAATTTTATGATAAAAATATATATGAGTCTAGTTTCAGTGAAAATTAACGGATCTTAATTTGGAGTTCCGTAGCTCAAGTTATAAATAATTTAGTGACTATGACTCAAGTAGACAGCTTTGAATGAACTATAAATAATAGTTGAATTATAGAGAATGTTGCATATGAACATGAAATGTATTAAATTGATAATTAAATTTATTTATTTAGATCTAGAAGATTCAAATACGAAGCTAGGTCGAGGAAAGGAAAAAGTTTGGGATTAGTAGATTTTTACTGTTTACAAACAAGTATCAAGGTGAGTTCGTGTAACTTGAATTATATTCTTAAATGCTTGAAATGTATGTTATTGATTTGAATATCATTTGAATGTTCATTGTATGAAAATTAATGAAACATGGATATATTTGATAAAATGGAAAGAAATCCCGGTTGAATGAAAGGAAAATTTGATGGATCTCTGAAAAGGAATTGACGGTAAAAAGGATCTAGCCCGGACGGGTGATCCTATCCTGATATAGCCCTCCCGAAGAATATGTGTAAAATGGATTTGCCCGGACGGGTAATCTGAATTAGGGTCTGAATTTAGCCTGGACTGGTAATTCAGATCCAAGCTCATTAGAGTAATTGTCGTTGCAGGGGATTTAGCCTGGACTGGTAATCCCGACAATACTCTATGAGTTTATATTGCAAGGGATTTAGCCTGGACTGGTAATCCCGCTGCAAGGTTGAGGTTTACGGGAGTGTGCTCTCTGAAATGGAAATGTGCGCACATGAATATGAATTGACGGACCCGGAATTGTACGCTAAAAGTGTACCTATGAAAATCCATCGAAATTCCGATAAATTCAACGAGATAAATATGGAAAAATAACAAGGAAATGGAAATCATGGTATTGACGAGCTCATCAATCATAGTATATATTATTGGTACATGGAAATTATTGTACTAACTTGAATGTTGAGTTTGTGCATATTAGGGTAATAATGCATTTAATGGATATATGGATGTTTATTGTATTGTATTGAAAATATTAGGTAAGTATAATTCTTGTTACATGAGCTTACTAAGCACGAAGTGCTTACCCCGTTTCCTTTTTCCCTGTTTTGTAGTGTTAAGAGCTCGAAGGTCGGATTTGGTCAGAGACACATCACACTGTCAACCTCAGGATTTCGGTATATAAAGAAACTTTATTTTGAAAATCAATGGCATGTATAAGCTAACAAAGTAAATGTTAACGTGAAATGAATGTAAAGTTAGCCATTAGTATGGTTAACAAACCTGGTTATAGATATGTGATGACGTTATCTTATATAAATGCATGAATCTATCATGAAAATATGTTGAATTGATTTGGTTGATGTGGATTGGTCTCGATTTAATATTATAGGGAAGGTTAGATATTTATAAAGGGCTATATTGAATATAAAAAAAAAATTTAATTCGTAAACTCCGGTAATGCCTCGTACCCTATTCCGGCAATGAATACGGGTAGGGGTATTACATTTATTAGTATCAGAGCTACAGTTTAGCCGGTTCTAGGACCGATGTAGCAAATACGGGATTAGCTATACATGCCATTTAAATTATTATTGATAGTGTGATATCTCCTGACCATTTAAAATGTGTTTTTCTTATAGTAATGTCATCCTACCGAGCTCAATCTGAGGAAGCTGGGAGTCATGCTCCGGCTTCAGTAAAAAGAGAAGAAACTAGCAGTAGAAGGCCCGAGACAGAGGGTCGAGGGGAGGAGGCAAAAATAGCCTTATTTCAAATGATGAATGAATGGTTTAATCAATACTTAAGAACTAACCCTGTAGTGCAGCAAGTTTAAGCTCCCCCTCCTGCTCCTCCACCGGTTCTCGAGATCCCACAAGGTACAGGTACTGAATCTGTCAGAAAAGGGAAAGCTTCAGTAGATAAAATTTGAAAATATGGGGCCGAAGAATTTCGAGCAGCAGTTGATGATGATTCTGAACGGGCTGAATTCTGGTTAGAAAACACTACTCAGGTTCTGGAAGAATTATCTTGTACACCAGAAGAATGTCTGAAATGTGTCGTCTCACTGCTAAAAGACACAACTTACCATTGGTGGAATACTAAAGCTTCAGTTGTTCCGAAAGAAGAAATTACATGGGAATTCTTTCAGACCGAGTTTAGAAAAAAATATATCAGCCAGAGGTTTCTCGATCAAAAAAGAAAAGAATTTCTTGAGTTGAAGCAGGGTAACAAATCAGTATCTGAATATAAAAGAGAATTTGTTCGATTGAGTAAATATGCTCGAGAATGGGTACAGTCAGAAGCTGAAATATGCAAACGATTCGAAGAAGGGTTAAATGAAGACATTAAACTACTGATCGAAATTCTTGAAATTCGAGAGTTTGCTACATTGGCAGAGAGAGCTTATAAAGCAGGAGAATTGAGCAAAGAAAAGAAACAGACTGAGAGGGAAGCTCGAATTTTTAGTAAAAGACCGATGGGAAAATCCCAGTTTTCTGCTTCAAAGAAATTGAAGAAGTATCTGGATCGTTCTACTTCAGCCATTGGGTATTCGGGCAAAGAGCGAGGTTCTCAACGCACTAATCCAAGGCCTTCTACTCCATCAGTGACCAGTGTTGGCAGTGTTGGCACTCCTAAACTGAGATGCCAGTACTGTAATAAAGCTCATTTTGGTGAATGCTGATTTAAAAGTGGGGCTTGTTACCGATGTGGTTCTTTTGACCATTTCCTCAGAGATTGTCCAGAAAGGATTGAAAAAGAAGTTGAACATATATCGAAGCCGAGTAATCTAGTTTCGAGGGGCAGACCACCTCGACCATCCGGTAATGTCAGTGGTAATCGAGGAGCTACAAAAGATACTATAGGTAGGCCTGAGGTACGAGCACCTGCTAGGACATATGCCATTCGTGCCAGAGAAGATGCTTCAACACCCGATGTTATTACTGGTATATTTTCTTTACTTGATACTGATATTACTGCATTGATTGATCCTGGTTCTACGCATTCATATATATCTGTTAAACTTGCAATTGTTAAAGATTTATCTGTTGAACCTACTGAATTTGTGGTTAAAGTCTCGAACCCACTGGGCCAGTCTGTGTTAGTAGATAAAATTTGTAAAAATTGTCCACTGATGGTAAGAGGTTATTGTTTCCCGGCTGATTTGATGTTACTGCCATTTGATGAATTTGACGTGATATTGGGTATGGATTGGTTAACCCAGCATGATGCGGTAGTAAATTGTAAACAAAAATATATTGTGCTAAAATGTCAGAATGGTGAGTTGCTCCGGGTTAAATCTGATCAGACAGAGGGATTATCTGATATAATTTCAGTAATGGCAGCACAGAGGTATGTCAAAAGGGGTATGATGCTTACTTGGCTTATGTACTCGACACCAAGGTATCTGAGTCAAAGATACAGGCAGTTCCAGTGGTATGTGAATTTTCCTATGTGTTTCCAGAAGAATTACCAGGATTGCCACCAGAAAGAGAAGTGGAATTTTCTATAGATTTGATTCTGGGAACTACTCTGATCTCCATAGCTCCGTACCGGATGGCTCCTCTAGAATTAAAAGAGTTAAAGACACAGTTGTAAGAGCTTGTTGACAGGGGTTTTGTCCGACCGAGTCATTCACCTTAGGGTGCTCCGGTTCTGTTTGTGAAAAAGAAAGATGGGTCTTTGAGATTGTGTATCGACTACCGGCAGCTTAATAAAGTAACCATAAAGAATAAGTACCCGTTACCCCGGATTGATGATTTATTTGATCAGCTGAAAGGTGCTACTATGTTTTCAAAGATTGATCTTCGATCAGGTTATTATCAGTTACGGGTAAAGGAGTCAGATGTGCCAAAAACAGCCTTTAGAACCAGGTACGGGCATTATGAGTTTCTAGTTATGCCGTTTGGGCTAACTAATGCACCTGCAGTATTCATGGATTTGATGAACCAGATATTCAGACCGTACTTAGACAGATTTGTAGTAGTATTTATTGATGATATTTTGGTTTATTCTCGGGATGAAGAAGAACATGCAGAACATTTGAGAATTGTGTTGCAAATTCTACGAGAGAAGCAGTTGTATGCTAAATTCAGTAAATGTGAATTTTGGCTTCGAGAAGTGGGTTTTCTTGGACACATTGTATCTGCCGAAGGCATCAGGGTAGATCCAAGTAAAATCTCAGCTATTGTCAATTGGAGTCCACCGAAGAATGTATCTGAAGTTAGAAGTTTCTTAGGTTTAGCTGGTTATTATCGGAGATTTGTACAGGGATTCTCTATGATAGCTTCTCCAATGACTCGATTATTGCAGAAAGATGTAAAGTTCGAGTGGACTGATGAATGTCAATAAAGTTTCAACCGATTGAAAGACCTATTAACGAAAGCACCTGTATTAGTGCAGCCTGAACCGGGTAAGGAATTTGTTATTTACAGTGATGCTTCATTAAATGGTTTAGGTTGTGTTTTGATGCAAGAAGGTAAAGTAATAGCTTATGCTTCAAGACAACTTAAACCACGTGAAAGAAATTACCCAGTACATGATCTTGAATTAGCTGCTATTGTATTTGCGCTGAAGATATGACGGCATTACGTGTACGGTGAGAAATGTCATATTTATACTGATCATAAAAGCTTGAAATATTTGATGACACAGAAAGATTTGAATTTGAGACAGCGCAGGTGGCTTGAACTGATAAAGGACTATGATTTGATTATTGATTACCATTCGGGTAAAGCTAATGTTGTAGCTGATGCTTTGAGCCGGAAATCTCTGTTTGCTTTACGAGCTATGAATACCCGGTTATCATTGACTGATGATGGTTCAATCCTAGCTGAATTGAGAGCTAAACCGATATTTTTACAGCAAATATGTGAAGCTCAAAAGAATGATGAGAAGTTACAGGTTAAACGGGCACAGTGTGAGTCAGGTAATGATTCTGAATTTCAGATTGGTTCTGATGATTGTTTATTATTCAGAGGTAGGGTATGTGTACCTCAGAATTCAGAGCTCATACAGAAGATTCTACGCGAGGCCCACAGTAGTACTATGTCTGTACATCCAGGGAGTAATAATATGTATAATGATCTGAAAAAGATGTACTGGTGGTCGGGAATGAAACGTGATATCTCTGAGTTTGTATCAAGGTGTTTAATATGTCAGCAAGTTAAAGCTGAATATCAGGTACCTTCGGGGTTACTTCAGCCAATTACTATACCGGAATGGAAATGGGAAAGAATCACTATGGATTTTGTATCGGGGTTACCTTTGTCTCCGAGGAAAAAAGATGCTATTTGGGTGATTGTTGATCGATTAACAAAGTCAGCTCACTTTATTTCGGTACGTATGGATTATTCTTTAGATAAACTAGCTGAACTGTACATATCTGAGATTGTCAGGTTACATGGAGTGCCTGTCTCCATTATATCAGATAGAGATCCCCGATTTACGTCTCGTTTCTGGGACAAATTGCAAGAAAACTTAGGTACTCAGTTGTATTTCAGCACTATATTTCATCCTCAGACAGATGGTCAATCTGAGCGTGTAATTCAAGTATTGGAATATATGCTCCGATGTTGTATACTAGAGTTTGAAGGTAATTGGGAGAGGTATCTACCTTTGATTGAATTTGCTTACAATAACAGTTATCAGTCTAGTATTAAAATGGCTCCGTATGAAGCTTTGTATGGTAGAAAATGTAGAACACTATTATATTGGACAGAGCTCAATGAAAGGAAGATACATGGGGTTGATTTGATCCGGGAAACAGAAAAAAAAGTAAAGGTTATTCGAGATAGTCTAAAAGCAGCTTCCGATCGTGAAAAATCATATGCCAACCTTAAGCGAAAAGAGATTGAATTTCAAGTCGGTGACAAGGTATTTTTGAAAGTGTCTCCTTGGAAGAAAGTTCTTCGATTCGGTCGAAAGGGTAAATTGAGTCCAAGATTTATCAGGCCCTATGAAATCATAGAAAGAATTGGACCGGTCGCTTATCGATTGGCATTACCACCGGAACTTGATAGAATCCATAATGTTTTTCATGTATCTATGTTACGATGATATCGATCAGATCCTTCACATGTTATTTCTCTGATAGAAGTAGAGATTCAACCGGGTATGACTTACAGTGAAGAACCGGTCAAGATATTGGCACGGGAGACAAAATAGCTTAGAAATAAAAAGATAAATTTAGTGAAAGTATTGTGGCAAAAGTACGGGATTGAGGAAGCAACATGGGAACCGGAGGAGGCAATGAGGAAACAATACCCAAACCTCTTTACTGGTAAGATTTTCGAGTACGAAAATCCTTAAAAGGGGGGGAGAGTTGTAATGGCCTAAATTCAAGGTTATCGGAACAATGGTTTCGTAACCATAGATCCGATTTAAAGAGAAATTTATTTCAATATTTTTGATTGAAAATTGATATGATAGGAAAATCGTATAAAAATATTGATAGGAAAATTTTATCGATTTAGTGATTAGTTATAAAAAGAAATTATTGAAGAAATTGGGTAAAATAAGGTATCGGGACTTCTATCTCGTAAAACCAAGTCGAAAATAATTTTATAAATATTTATGAAATGTTATTAATTTGGTATTAAAATTTCGTTAGGAAATTTTAATGTTTGGGTAGTCAATTAAATGAAAAGGACTAAATTGTAATAGGTATAAAAGTTGCTAGAGTGATTAAATAGCTTAAGAGTCTAATGAGAAAGGACTTAAAAGGCAATTAGACCCAAAATTTATTTGGGCTGGACTGCAAGGGTATGAAATCAGCAGAAAAATTGATAAATTAAGGGTAAAATTGGAATATTGCAAAATTAACTAAATAAAACTAGGACTAAATAGGAAATATCTAGATTTCTCTTCATTTCTCTTCAATTCCAGCCGCTAAAAATGCCATAGGAGGGTTCTCTAAGCTGGTATTTCATAATTTTTGCACCAAATGAGTTAATCCTTGCCTTTTTCTTGTAATTTTTTTGTTTCTAAGACTTTTACAACTAGGTCCTACTATTAAATTCATTAGTTTTTGATTTCATGGATGAAATTGAAAGTTACCATGGTTGAGTGCTGTAATTTTATGATGAAATAGAATGAAATTAAAGCTTTAATTTGTTTATGAGATCATTTTATTAGGTAATTTCAATAGAAATTGATTTTTAGGACCTAATTGTGAAAATGCTTGGAATTAAAGTCTATTGCCGAAATTCTGATTCCTAAAGGTTCTAAACTAGTTTGAGGTGATAGAATAAAATGTTAATTGAGAAAAATCAGCTCAATTGAGAGGCTAATTGAGTAGGGACGAAATTATCATTTATTAAAAGCTTAGGGAGAAATGATAATAAACAGCTTGCACTAAAACAGTTTGGACAGCAGCAGTAGACTAACTTTGAAAATTACCAAAAAATTGTAGGAATCGAATTAGAAGATGAACAAAATATGGAATTAAAGCTTATTGAGTCTAGTTTCTCATAGAAGAAATATTGTAAGCAATGGATCTGTAAATTTTGAGATATAATGAATTTTGTGAGACAAGGTCAGAATGAATTCGGGTTCCCCTGTTCTGACTTTGAAAAGTTATAAAAATTGAATAAAAATAATTAGGGACTTAAATTTATATGTCTAGAATTCTGAATGAGTCTATTTTTAATAGAAACAAACGAGAACATCATTTGAATTCTGTATAAAGAGATAATTTATTTTTAGTGAAGAAGGGTTAGAACTGTTAGACAACAGAACAGGGGTGACTTTGAAGAATAAACTGTACTGATTGGCTAAACCAAAAATTCTGAAAATTTTATGGTAAAAATATATATGAGTTTAGTCTCAGGGAAAATTAACGGATCTTAATTTGGAGTTCTGTAGCTCCAGTTATAAATAATTTAGTGACTATGACTCAAGTAGATAGCTTTGAATGAACTATAAATAATAGTTGAATTATAGAGAATGTTGCATATGAACATGAAATGTATTAAATTGATAATTAAATTTATTTATTTAGATCCAGAAGATTCAAATACGAAGCTAGATTGAGGAAAGGAAAAATTTTGGGATTAGTATATTTTTACTGTTTACAAACAAGTATCAAGGTAAGTTCGTGTAACTTGAATTATATTCTTAAATGCTTGAAATGTATGTTATTGGTTTGAATATCATTTGAATGTTCATTGTATGAAAATTAATGAAACATGGATATATTTGATAAAATAGAAAGAAATCCCGGTTGAATGAAAAGAAAATTTGATGGATCTCTGAAAAGGAATTGACGGTAAAAAGGATCTAGCCCGGACGAGTGATCCTATCTTGATATAGCCCTCCCGAAGAATATGTGTAAAATGGATTTAGCCCAGACGGGTAATCTAAATTAAGGTCTGAATTTAGCCTGGACTGGTAATTTAGATCCAAGCTTATTAGAGTAATTGTCGTTGCAGGGGATTTAGCTTGGACTGGTAATCCCGCTGCAAGGTTGAGGTTCGCGGGAGTGTGCTCTCTGAAATGGAAATGCGCGCACATGAATATGAATTGACGGACCCGGAATTGTACACTAAAAGTGTACCTCTGAAAATCTATCGAAATTTCGATAAATTCAACGGGATAAATATGGAAAAATAACAAGGAAATGGAAATCATGGTATTGACGAGCTCATCAATCATAGTATATATTATTGGTACATGGAAATTATTGTACTAACTTGAATGTTGAGTTTCGCATATTAGGGTAATAATGCATTTAATGGATATATGGATGTTTATTGTATTGTATTGAAAATATTAGGTAAGTATAATTCTTGTTACATGAGCTTACTAAGCACGAAGTGCTTACCCCGTTTCCTTTTTCCCTGTTTTGTAGTGTTAAGAGCTCGAAGGTCGGATTTGGTCGGAGACACATCACACTGTCAACCTCAGGATTTCGGTATATAAAGAAACTTTATTTTGGAAATCAATGGCATGTATAAGCTAACAAAGTAAATGTTAACGTGAAATGAATGTAAAGTTAGCCATTAGTATGGTTAACAAACCTGGTTATAGATATGTGATGACGTTATCTTATATAAATGCATGAATCTATCATGAAAATATGTTGAATTGATTTGGTTGATGTGGATTGGTCTCGATTTAATATTACAGGGAAGGTTAGATATTTATAAAGGGCTATATTGAATATAAAAAAAAATTATTTCGTAAACTCCGGTAATGCCTCGTACCCTATTCTGACAATGAATACGGGTAGGGGTATTACATTTACAATCAAACAATCTGATAAAACTTACAACTTGATGCTCTTTATGAAGCAAAAATAACCTGAAAATTAAAATCTATAACATTAATTAGAAATGATAATTATCCAAAAGATGTTATCTTTTTATTTCATTTCTATGAACACATATAAAGTTAAGAAATGGTGAGAAAAAGAAATAAAATTCATCAAGAGTCAATCACAAGCCATATTTTTTAACAATCAAAAGTGAAAATCAAATCTAAGTTTCGCTCCAAAATGTAACCAAGATAAATGATTTACCTTTCACTAAAATCAATACATTTCAAATAATAAAAAAGGGTTTACTCTCATTTCATAGCAGATATTGCCCTTAAAGGGAAATTCCATAAAAAACAAAAAGAAAAAAAAAAGAAACCATAAGCTTTAACAATGGAAATGAGAAAGTTGAAAATGGATCCACAAACCATCATAAAAGAAACAAAAAAAAAAGGCTAACAAATTGGATAACAAAGGGGCTTAAGCTTTTAGCTATTCGAGGATCAAATTAACAAAACAAAAGTTCAATTTGCTTCAAATTCTCTCTTTCTCTAGCTATAGTTTATATTCACTCAGAGAGTGTAAGAGAGAGAGAGCTTATAAAAAAAATGGTTGAAAGAGAAGTGAAATTATAGCTGAAGGAAAAAAAATTTAAAATTGTAATTTTTTTAATTATTTTTAACAAAAAAAAAGGAAAAGGTGGGGCCTACAACTTCTATGAAAGGGAGTTGCTATCTAAGAATTGCAGTCCCAGCCAAAGAAAAACCAACTACGAACCATGTTTTCCTCACGTGTTTGAAATTCCAGACCCTCCTTAGTCTTCATTGAAAAATATAATTATTTGTATATTTTTTTATGTATTTATATTTTTTATAAATTTTTTATTGTTTTATAATTATATTGTATTTAAAATTATCAGATTTGTTTTTGCAAGCATATTTTTTTTTCTACTTTTCTCACCAACCTTCCTTTTGTGATATTTGTAATGATTAGTATTTTTTTTTAAATTTTCAAACACAATTAATAGAGTTGCATATATACTTTAAGCATATATTTATATAATTATCCTACAATGGGGATCGAATGTGGGTTCCACCTCATTCAGGATTTATTAAATTGAATATCGATGGTGCTTGTATACCGATTTAAGGTTTAGTCGCCTCGGCAGTAGTAGCTAGGGATGAGTACAATAATTGTGTGTGTGGGATAGGTAGAAATATCGATAGGTATACTATTAAATAAGCGGAGGTATAGGTAATTTATGATGGTCTTATTATGGCGTTGGATGCTAGATGGAAATATGTTGAAACGAATTGTGCACTTGCTATTAAAAGTATCAAAGGTGGTTTGAGAGGGTCTTTATATAGAGATTTGGTTCTAAGAATTTGGGAGTTATATAGTCGTGAATGGAGAATTGGTTTTGAGCAGATTCCAAGAGAGGTGAATTATGTCGTTCACTTGTTGGATAGAATGATGAAGGATTTCCTGGTTGGCGCCCAAATTTCCATACAGCTCCCTCTTTGGTCCTTCCTCAATTAAGGATGGATAGCATGTTTGTGCTTTCGATTCCTGCTACAAACTGTTAGTTGAATAATCTTTTTTTTTGTTACAAAAAAAATGTACCGTAATATGATGATTGATGACCACAGTTAAAAACAAAAGGGTTCTTGTTCCTATTTGGCCATAAAACCCTAGTACGTCCATTCCTTCCTCATTTTATTTAAACATAAGGCCTTAATTGAGTCAAACCAAATAAAATAAAAGAATTTCATCTAAATTACAGTTTCAGCCGAATCACATTAAATGAGCTTGTACTTCAAAATTTAACATAATCGTATACATTTTTTTTGTTTTTTCAAAATGATCGAACCTTGATTAATGTTCTTATGTTCTATTAATTATTTTGAATAAATCAACTAGCACTTTTTCGATCGGATGTGAATAAAAATACTTTTATTTTAACACATATACGTCAATAAGTTTAATTGAATTTTAATCTTTTATTGTTCATCCTAATTAGGGCTTTGATCGAGTCAGATCAATACTATGGAAACAAATAAAGAAATATAATTGGTAAAAAAGAATTTGATCTAAATTAAGATTTCATTCAAATCACATTTAAATGAATTTTTACTTCAAAAATTAATACAAATGTATTTATTTTTTGTTGTTTTTCAAAACAATCGGATTCTCCATGACCATGAGGTCGAGGGTTTGATCCCCGCCCATGGGAATGGAGTACATTTCTTGGCCAGTCGTTTACCTCTTTCAATAGCACCTGTAGTGAGAGTATATAGTCATCACTATTGGCGGTGGATACTCTGGATTCGACAAAAAAAATGATCGGACCTTGGTTGATGTTCTTATGTTCTATTAATTATTTTGATTAAAGAAATTAGTATTTTTCTAATCCAATGTGAAAAAAAAACCTTACTTTATATGTAGCAATTGAGATTATTTCGAGATGGTGTTTTGGTTTTGTGGAGGGACTAAAGGGTGTTCAATAATTTTCATGGAGAGATTACCAAAAAAAAAAAACTCTTTTGGAAAGGGTTATGGAAAATTTTTGGTTATCATGGTCATGTTATAAAACAATAGAAGCAAGAAAGGTACTAAAAAGGAGCAAACATGAATGGAGAATAGTGAAACTATGAAGAATGGAAATGCCTTTAAGAAAAGTGAATACTTTGATCAAGAGAAGTCTCTTTTGGAGCTTCAGGTTCATAGTATTAGAGGGTGTTTGTAAGCTTTTTTATGTGGTTGAATGGAATAATTGTATAGATTAAGAATTCGATCAAACCGGAGATAATCGAGAAAAATCTAAAATTGTCGATTAGTCCCTGAAGATTCAATTTGTTTGTTGTTAATCAGATAAGTTCATATGGTATTTGTTTATATAGGTTTTTATACATTTGATTTGTAATTATACATGTGTTTAGTTGGAATTGGTTTAAAAGGCTAGAATTGGACCAAATTGAACAGAAATATTTACATGTGTTAAAGATGCCCATGTGAACTTTGTAAATGTCAGGATATAATTGGCATGCCAATAGAGTCTTGTGTGAACTTTGCAAATTGGTCATGTTTCATACTCGAATTGTTTAAAGAGCTTTCTTAAGCTCGATTAAGATTCAGAATCGATCGTTTAACATAAATTTGAATATGATAAATCATGATTTCATGTATAAATGATTGTGTTGTCTGATTGATTGTAGTTGTTCCAGAAACAAATGTAGCATTTCGTAGCTCAGATCGTGTTACAAGAATAACTAGTCGAAACAAAGTCTAGATTGACCCATCTTAAGATGGAAATGTTTGTATGATGATTACTTTATGGTAGGCATCCTACAAAATATGGGCCAGCTAAGAGAGGTTATTCCTCTTTGATTCTACGACTTGCACTTTCTATCATGCAAGTTCAGATTTGGTTGATCACTTGTTTTTTGAGTGTAATGTTTCATGGAGGTTATTCTAAAAGTGTTGCGTTATTTAGAGTATTCATTTGGTCCTTCCAAAGAACCCAACTATCTTTTTTTCAAAGTTGACTACAAAATTTTCATTTTCAACGAACTAGGCATATTTGGAAAATGTCTTTCTTTGTTATTTTATTTCATAGTCTATTTGGATCTATCAAAATGAGATTGTCTTTAATGCAAGGATGGCACCAAAGGGGTAGGCAAGGTCCTTAGCCCCTATTGGCTTGGTAAAATTTCTCTTTTAATCCTCAAAATTTGTGAACTTGACAATTAATTAAATGGTAAACCCCTCCAAATTCAATCTTCACCTTCCAATAAATTTTTTTTAGCTTCACCCTTGTTTTAATGGTAAACATCTCGACATTCATTAGTTGTTTGACATCTGTAAGATTAGATTGTATTGGTGGAGTAAGATATGGTGATCTTACTCAACGCTTTTAGAGGAAAATACTTTTCACAATAATCAGATCTTGATTAATGTTATTATCTTCTATCAATTATTGAATAAAACAACTACTTCTTTTTTTATCAAATGTGAATAAAAAAACATTTATCTTAACGTATATGCATGAAAAAGTAAGCATAAACCCTATTGACTTGGTTGACATTATAATCTTGATCTTAATTAGGGTTTTGATCGTGTCAAATTAGATACTGTGAAAACAAATTAAGAAAACATAATCAACAAAAAGGGATTTCGACTAAATTAAAGTTTTGGTGGAAGTATAATAATTGAATTTATTAAAAAATTGATATAATTATATCTATTATTTGTCATCTTCCACAATGATCGAATCTAGATTACTGTTCTTATGTTCTATTAATTATTTTGAATAAAGCAATTAGGACTTTATCGATTAAATATGAAAAAACCATTTTATTTTAACATATTCATAAATAAGTTAAAATAAATTCCCTTAACTTTAGTAACTTATAACGGTTTAAAGTCAATCATAATGAAAGTTTTAATCAAGTCAATTTAAGTACATACTATTTAAAAGTAATGGCAAATATTTCCCCCTCTCCTTTTTCTCTCTTCTTTTCATAGAAAAACCCTAGCCGCTCAACTTTTTCAAGTGAAATCTTTGCTTCATTGGTGGCGTTGGCTTTTGGGTTGGTTTTTGGTCGCGGTTTCTTCAATATCTTTTGTAGTTCTATTTTGTTTTCAATTTCAGTCCACATTATCGCAGTTTTGTCCACACTTTGTAGTTTTATTTTGTCCACATTATTTGTGGTTTTTGTTTTGTCCACTCTGTTTTCTTTTAAAACAGATGTGGTTGTATTTTTACTTTCTATTTTAAGTCGTGTTCTGGCATATATGTGAAGTTTTTCAATATAAGGGTGTTGCCAGATCTTTTAAGATTTGTTCTCGAAATGCTTTATCATGTTAGATCATTGTGATGATGATAGTTCCAATATGATGAGGATGGGGATAGGTCATCTGAGACTTCGCCTTTTGTGCATTTCTAATATGGTGTGTCTTTTGGAAGTTTTCTTGGTTGATCGGTGTTCATCATCAAGTTCATTTGATGATGACAAGGTTAGGGTGTAAATTTCAATAATTTTATCAAGGGGAAAGGATTGTATGAAACAGTGATGCCATGTCATCTGTATCCCTTTTCAATAGTTTTATGCCACATCAGTACTCTTATCCTGAATTTCAGGATTTTATCCTGAAAAAAATCAAATCCAAATTAAAATACTAAAATTCAGGATAAAATTCTGAAATTCAGGATAAGAATACTGATATGGCATAAAACTATTAGAAAGGGATACAGATGACATGGCGTCACTATTTCATTTTCTTTTTGATCAAGTTGATGCAATTATTCCACTGTTGTAGTTACTGTCAAATTGTCCTTCTCTTTTTTTTGAAATTATTCAGTAAAAAAGGCATTTGTGTTAGTTTGTAACGATTTATTTATAATTTATACTAGGTATCATGTCTTTGATTATTATTATTCATGATTCCTATTAATAATAATATTTTTCTTTAAAAGATACATACTATTTAAAAAAGAAAAATATATAGTATGTAGAAAAAGAAATACATTCAAATTCGATTTTGGGTTCAACTCATACTTCAAAAATAAATATCAAATTGTTGAGCATATACTTCAATGAATAAGTTCAAATGAATCCATGTTACTTTAAATTAGCTTTCCTTAAAATTCAACTTCATGCATTCATAAAAAATTATATATACCCAAAGTTGAAGTTAATATCAAATGAACAAAAAATCTCTTTCTTCCCCCCCCTCTCTCCATCTTCTCCCTCCCGCTACTGCTCCAACTCTAACTAGAGGAAAGGATTAAACTTTTCATGATCATACGTCATTTTTATCTTTTTCTTTCCTTGGAAGAAAGAGTATGGAATGGGTAAACTGTTATAAATATATGTGTGTCTTCAATAATTGATTGAGACTAATATTTGCTCAAAAAAACTTGCTTAACATTGAAAACAGCCTAAAATGTAATTGGACTTTGTTATGGAACTATGCTTTGTTCTACATAACACAAACTTTAACAAACCCTGATGGCAACCACCCAATAAAAGGAACAAGAAAGAAAATGGAAGGAAAGTTATAAAACATAATAAAACTAAGAAGGGCCCAAATCCTCAAGCCTCTTCTTATGACTGTATCTGTGGGTTGTAGCAGAAAAGACTTTATGCAATAACATGGTGCCACTGAAACTAGATGCACATGTCAGCATCCCATGACAGCACAGTTATACACAAAATTGCTAGAGGGCTTTCTGGCAACCAAGTTCCATTCTAGTAGACCCTCCTTTGGGACCCAAGAGTTGATCTCAACAAACCCTGCACCTAAAACCCTAGGTCCTCCAATAATCATTAGTTGATCTCCGCATGCCCTAAATGCTATCCCCCACCCATACATTGAGGCTATACGTTTAGGGAATGGCCCTATCGTTACCCACAAGTTCTTCTCCTTGTCATATTTCTTCACTTGCTTCAATACATAATCAGCTAAATACAACACATCATTCACAACTGCCACTAGAAGAGGTCCCTCAGCTATAAAAGGTTCTTCTGTTGGTCCAGCCCCCTCATTTGGTGCAGGGTACATGTTAGGTATCTCACTCCAAGTCTGGGTCTTCAAATCATACACCTCTCCGGATGTTATTGTCTTCAAACTCTCAACCCCAATGCCACCAATAACATAAAACTTCCCCTCCATGAACACCGCAGAACACATTCTTCTGGCCTTATTCATGCTTGGAATGGTCTCCCACCTGCCAGTTTCAGAATTATAAAGCTCTGCTGAGCTCAAAATATTTCCATGCAGATCACAACCACCAGCTAAAATTCCTATTTCACCCAAACTGGCAGATGCAAACAAGCACCTAGGTGTATGCATCCTCATCCCAGTTGTCCATGTGTGCGTCAAAATGCTATATTTATAGACAATAGGGTACATTATTTCTTTTCCAAAAACTAGAAGTTCGGTCCCAACAGCCAATGACTCCTTACTAGAACACATGAAACATTCATTGGCCTGTATTTTAGGCATATGCATCCATCGATGATGGATTGGATCAAAAGTCTCCCACTCTAGAAGGTTGCAAGAGAAGTAAACCCAATGTTCAACAATTCCCATTTGTCGCCTCAACTTGTACAGCTCACCACTCCGTATAAGAGAGTGGAAACCTGTACTCAAAGTTGCAATGATGCCATAATCAGACCTTGAGCAACGGAGGAGACAGTTAATTGAGATGTCTCGTCCAAGCTGGTGGATCAATAAACTTGATTCTGAATTGTCCCAAGCATAGTAGTGGCTTTCTTGTTGGCCAATTTGGGCAAGCCACATATCCTCCCTTTTTTCCTTCTTCTCGTCACCTTTGAGTACTTTGGCACCCATTTTCGCCATAAGATCTTCTGTCTTCTTACTAGTTCTAGCTTTGTGAGAGCACCAAAAACCTTCTCTTTTGTTCTTCATAATAATAATAATATGTAAAATTGGTCAGTCATTACATGAAATATATATATATAGAGAGAGAGAGAGAGAAATAAACTGGTTTATATAGGAAATGCACCAATTCACATATCGTAAAATTCCATAAAATTCAACAAAAAATTATTATAAAATCCCTGCATAAATCAATTGTAGGGAGCTAAAATACACTATTCATGCTAATCTCAAGGAAAAAAAGAAACTCAATTTAGAAGAAAAGGAATAGCACCCTTCTATCAACCCAAACAAAGCAAAAAAAAAAGATTATCACAAAAAAAAAGACAAAATAATGCTTATCATCAAAAACAACACTCATAACAAGAACAGTCTAGTAATCAAAACAAAGAATTAAGAATCAAACAATCTGATAAAACTTACAACTTGATGCTCTTTACGAATCAGAAATAACCTGAAAATTAAAATCTATAACATTAATGAGAAATGATAATCATCCAAACAATGTTATCTTTTTATTTGACTTCTATGAACACATATAAAGTTAAGAAATAGTGAGAAATTGTAAGAAAATTCATCAAGAGTCAATCACATGCCACCTTTTTTCTACAATCAACAGTGAAAATTAAATCTAAATTTACTCCAAATGAACAAATAAATGATCTAGTTCATAAAATCAATAATGAAAAAAATAGAAATTGCTAAAGAAAAATTCAATAAAAAACAAAAAGAAAAAAAGAAAAAGAAACCATAAGCTTTAACAATGGAAATGAGAAAGTTGAAAATGAATCTACAAACCATCATAAAAGAAACGAAAAAAATGCTTACAAATTGGATAACAATGGGGCTGAAGCTTTTAGCTATTTGAGGATCAAATTAACAAAACAAAAGCTCAATTTGCTTCAAATTCTCTCTTTCTCTAGCTATAGTTTATATTCACTTAGAGAGTGATAGAGAGAGAGAGCTTATAAAAAAAAAATGGGTGAAAGAGGAGTGAAATTATAGCTGAAGGAAAAAATATTTAAAATTGTAATTTTTTAAAATTATTTTTAATAAGAAAAAATAAGGAAGTAAAAGGTGGGGCCTACAACTTATGTGGAAGGGAGTTGCTGTTTAAGAATTGCAGTCCCAACCAAAGGAAAACCAAAATACGAACCATGTTTTCCTTACCTGTTTGAAATCCCAAACCCTCCTTAGTCTTCACTGAAAAAATATAATTATTTGTATATTTTATTCTATATTTATATATTTTATAAATTTTTTGTATTGTTTTATAACTATATTGTATTTAAAATTATCAGATTTGTTCTTGCATGCATTTTTTTCTTTCCTTTTTTGCTCACCAACCTTCCTTTTATGATTTTGTAATTATTAGTATTTTTTCTTTTAAATTTTCAAATACAATTAATAGAGTTGCATATATAATTTAAGCATATATTTATATAATTATCCTACAATGGGGATCGAATGTGGGTTCCACCTCATTCGGGATCCATTAAATTGAATATTGATGGTGCTTGTAGTCCGGTTTCAAGTTTAGTCGCCTCGGTAGTAGTGTCAAGGGATGATTACTATAATTGGATGTATGGGATAGGTAGAAATACCGGCAGGTATGGTTTTGAGTGGTATGTGTAATTTATGACAATCTTATCATTGCGTGGGATGCTTAATGGAGAGATGTCAAAATGGATTGCGAACTTACTATTAAAAGTATCAATGGTGGTTTGAGAGGGTATTTACATAGAGATTTGGTTCTAAGGATTCAAGGGTTATGTAGTCGTAAATGGAGAGTTGGTTTTGAGCAGATTCCAAGGGAGGTGAATTATGTCTCTCACTTGTTGGCTGGAATGATGAATGATTTCCCAGTTGGCGCACAAATTTTCCATACAGCTCCCGTTTTGGTCCTTCACCAGTTAAGGCTGGATAGCATGTTTGTACTTTCAATTCCTCTACAAAATGTTAGTTAAATAATTCGTTTTCTTATTACCAAAAAAATGTACGTAATATAATGATTGATGACCATAGTTAAAAAACAAAAGGGTTCTTGTTCTCATTTGGCCATAAAACCTTAGTATGTGCATTCCTTCCTCATTTTATTTAAACATATTTATGTCAATTTTGCGTAGGGTTTTGGTTGAGTCAAACCATATACATACTATATTATGAAGACAAATAAAAAAATAAAATTGAAAAAAATGAATTTCATCTAAATTAAGGTTTCAATCAAATCACATTAAATGAATTTGTACTTCAAATTTTAATATAATTATATAAATTTTTTGTTGTTTTTCAGAATGATCGAACCTTGGTTAATGTTATTATGTTCTATTAATTATTTTGAATAAATCAACTAGTACTTTTTCGGTCGAATGTGAATACAAATCCTTTTATTGTAACACATATATGTCAATAAGTTTAATTGAATTTTAATCATTTAATGTTCATCCTAATTAGTGCTTTGATCGGGTTAAATCAATACTATGGAAACAAATAAAGAAATTTAATAGGTAAAGAACGAATTTGATCTAAATTAAGATTTCAATCAAATCACATTAAATGAATTTATACTTCAAAAATTAATATAAATTTATCTATTTTTTGTTGTTTTTCAAAACGACCGGATCCTCCATGGCCATGAGGTCCGGGGGTTTGATCCCTGCCCATGGGAATGAAGTACATTTCCTGGCCAGGGGTTTACCTCTTTGAAGAGCACCTGTGGTCAGAGTATTAGTCACCACTATTGGCGGTGGATACCCTGGTTTCAACAAAAAAAAAAAGATTGGACCTTGGTTGATGTTCTTATGTTCTATTAATTATTTTGATTAAAGAAATTAGTACTTTTCCAATCCAATGTGAAAAAAAACCTTATTTTATATGTGGCAATTGAGCTTAGTTCAAGATGGTGTTTCGATTTTATGGAGGGACTAAAGGGTGTTCAACAATTATCATGGAAATATTACCAAAAAACTCCATTGGAAAGGGTTATGGAAAATTTTTTGTTATCGCTTTCATGTTATAAATGCTTTTATTCCAAGGAGACGTAGTATGAGAGGACAATGTTTTGGCTTTGTAAGGTTTCCCAAGTTTGCGGAAGCTCATAAAGCCATTGCCAAGCTTAATCGATATGTTGTCTTTGGAAGTCAGATCTTCACAAGAATGGACAAATTTAATCGAAGATCTTCCTTCTGGAGAAAATTTAAATCTGAAGAGATGGGGTTTGACCAAGGTCAAAGTGTGAATAAAAAAACCACTACTTCTTGAGAAAAATATTTTTCACAATGATGGGATCTTGATTAATGTTCTTATATTCTACCAATTATTGAATAAAACTACTACTTCTTTTTTATCAAACATGAATGAAAAAACCTTTATCTTAATGTATATGCATGGAAAAGTTAACATAAACCCTCTTGACTTGGTTGACTTTATAATCTTGATCTAAATTATGGTTTTGATCATGCCAAATTAGATACTATGAAAACAAATAAAAAAACATAATAGACAAAAAGGGATTTCAACTAAATTAAGGTTTTGTTGGAAGTATATTAAATGAATTTATTAAAAAATTGATATAATTATATCTATTATTTGTCGTCTTCTACAACGGTCGAATCTAGATTAATGTTCTGATGTTCTGTTAATTATTTTGAATAAAGAAACTAGTACTTTATCGATTAAATATGAAAAAAACCGTTTTATTTTAACATATACTTCAATAAGTTCAAAAAAATTCCCTTAACTTTATTAACTTATAACGGTTTAACTTATATGGCTGGAAGAATCAGCTTCCAGATTATATTCACAGAAATTAATGCTCTCATCTTTCGCGTTCCTTTTCTAAGGTGTGGCCTCTTTTTTGTGAGAATCTCATGTGGTCTTTTGGTGATGGTTGTACAATTCATGGTTGGAAAGATTCTTGGGGTACCAGAAGTTGGTCCTCTTTTTTCTTATGTCCTAGCGCATGCTAGCCTAGATTTGGAGAGCACTTTGAGGGATTGGGTTCTTCTTGATAGTTCTTCAAACGTTGATTTGCTTCATATTTGGCTACCTGATGACGTGATAAAGAGTATAGTAAGTATCCCCCCTCCTCATTCTGCTAGTGGTGAGGATAGGATCATTTGGGTTCGATCTGGTTTAGGGTCTTTTTTTGTTCATAGTGCTTACTGGGCTTTAAAAAAAGATTCTTGGAGTCTTAAAGATGATATTTAGAAGCCTTTGGAAATATCAAGGACCACAGAGAGTCCGTCTTTTTCTATGGCTTGTGGTCAAACAGAAGCTTCTTACTAATTCAGAACGTGCTAGGAGAGGAATTGGGAAAAACAATGTGTGCTCATTATGTGGTCATGATATTGAGGACATTATGCATGTTCTCTGAGACTGTTCGACAGCTAAGGAAGCATGGATGCTTGTAGTCCCTCCTAATAAGTAATCTAGTTTTTTTTCCGATTCCCTTCAAAATTGGTTTTCAACTAACATTTGTTGTCATTTTAATATGCAGGATTAAGGAATTACTTGGTCATGCTTATTTGGATTAATTACTTGGAGAATTTGGAAAAACAGGAATCTTTTCATCTCCCAAAACATTAATTTTGACTACTTATGAAATTGTAAAAGTTTCTCTCAATTGGGCCCAACAGTTTGAACCTTTTCTAAATGAGGCCAAGCCTAACTCACTGAATTCGAAAATTCACTCCCATTATGAAGACAATTGGATCAATTTATTTTCTGATGGAGCAGTGGCTAGAACTTCCGGAAATGCATCTACGGGTGGGGTGGCTCATGGTTAGGCTGGCAATTAGATTTCGGGCTTTAATCATTATTTGGGAAAATGTTAGCCTTTGGAGGTTGAACTTTGGGGTGTTCATGATGGAATTCTCTCTTTTTTTTTTAAATAAGGGCTACAAGAAAGTCAGGATTCATATAGATAACCTTGAGGTGGTTAATGCCTTGTCCATGGAAGAGTCAGTGGACTCCGATATTACGTTGCTTAGAAGAGTTAAACGTTTTTCGCACTCTGATGGTCAGTAGGAAATCAAGTATGTTCCTAGGAAGTGTAATTTAATTGCAGATCGATTGGCAAAGATTAGTCATTGTTGGCAGACTTTCCTTCAAATCTTTGAAGTACCTCCTAATTTGGTGGTTACGGGTATCCAAAGAGACAAAGCTTTTAGAGTCTTTCAGTAGTTGTTACGTTGTATTTCTGTTTATCATTTTTCACCAAAAAAAATGAAAGTTTTAATCGAGTCAATTTAAATACATACTATTTAAAACTAATGGAAAATATTTCCCCCTCTTCTTTCTCTTCTTTTCATAAAAAACCCTAGCAGCTCAACTTTTACAAATTAAATCTTTGTTTCATTGACGGCGCTGGCTTTTGGGTTGGTTGTTGATCACGGTTTCTTCAATATCTTTTGTAGTTCTATTTTAATTTTAATTTCAGTCCATATTATTGCAGTTTTGTCCACAACTTTATAGTTTTATTTTGTTCACATTTTTCATGGTTTTTTGTTTTGTCCACTTTGTTTTCTTTTAAAACAAATGTGGTTGTATTTTTACTTTCTATTTTTAGTCATGTTCTGGCGTATGTGAAGTTTGTCAATATAAGGGTGTTACCATATCTTTTAAGATTTGTTCTTGAAATACTTTATCACGAAAGATCATAGTGATGATGATAGATCTGAGATGATGAGGATAGGTCATCTCAGACTTAGCCTTTTGTGCATTTCTGATATGGTGTGTCTTTTGAAAGTTTTTCTTGATTAATCAATGTTCATCGCCAAGTTGATTTGATGATGATAAAGTTAGGGTGTAAATTTCAGTAATTTAATAAAGTTGATAAAATTATTCCATTGTTGTAATTAGTTTTGTAGCGATTTATTTATAATATATACTATCTATCAAATGAATCCATGTTCAAATGAATCCACGTTACTTTAAATTAGCTTTCCTTAAAATTAAACTTCATGAATTCGTAAATATATACCCAAAGTTGAAGTTAATATTTTCAGTAAATAATTAGAAATGTGCCTTTTTGATTGAGCTAACATAACAATTATTTAGTCAAAACAATGACTTGCGTTTTATATTTTATAACCTTAATTTTGATGGATGATGATGTTTTGCATAGGCATAATAATTTTTTTCGCCTTCAAACTTTTAAAAAATTATATTTTAACCCTTTATTTAATTTTTTTCATCTCTTTTAACCATTGAACTTGTGTTTTTTTTATTATTAAATCATCTAAAAGTGGATGGAAAAATTAGTCTTTGTTAATTTTATTACATAACATACATGTAGATTACCACCTATATAACACATCAGTATTTAATTATTTAAAATTAAACTAAATAAATGAGATAATGATAAATTTTTAAATTTAAAACAATAATTTGTTATTGTTTTCTAAAACTGAAAATCTTTTGAGTAATACCGTGGGAGGGGAAAAAACCGTCAAAATGGTGGGCCCCATTCTCTTGAAATGGCATAGGCAATACAGATGTGTTAAAATTTAAATTTTTTCTCTGTCTTTTTGTCTTTTTGTGTTTAATAAAAAGCATGAATCCTCTTAAGATTACTTACCAATTTAAAAGATTTTTATATATTTACTTTTAAATAAATTTTAAAATATAAAAAGGGTTAATTACCATATATACATCGTCAAACCATTGGTTAATATATTTACAAGAAGTTTCCATTTCTCTCTCTTTTTATTTGAATAGACATTCATTTATTTACTATCTTTTTCCCTTTTTCATTTATGTGAGATTCCCTCAAAAAACTTTAAAAATCTTGCTCTAACCAATCTTCAAATATAGAGAATTTATTGTTCCTACCATTCAGCTCTCTGTTCACACATGGGTTGAATTACATATATCAAAATTTTTATTTTAATTTGATTTTTATATCATCATTTTATGCATATTTATTACATACACAAATAATTATAATCGTAATGGGTAATTCGTAGATAATGGCTTTAACCCAAAATGATAAATTTACTTTACGAAGTTTATGAAATTATAGATTAATATACCAAAATTTTATAATTCATCTTTAGAATAAAAAAATTAGATAAATTAAACTTGAATTAAGAAAATTTTAGAATAAGATAATTTCAATTACAAACACAATAACTCCATTTAAGAAATATAATTTTGAGCAAATATAATTTTTTATATTTTCTAAAGTTTTAATTTATTTTAATAATGATTTGTTAAAATTTTCAGAATTTTTATATATTTTTAAAACTTAGAATTTGATTTTCATATTTTTCTTTTTCTTTTTTAATCTTTTACCTATTATTTACTTAATAATAACTTGGTTGTTGAGGTGAGAGGTCTCCTTCTCATTGGGATTATTATGCCAGTATCGAAAAAAAAAAATTTTAAGTAGCAATATAGTACAAGAGCTAATTTTATATGAAAGGTTTTTTTAATGGGAATCATAAGTCAATTAACTGGTTAATTTAATATACATCAAATGTAAATTATCTTTCAAATAAGACTCAAAATTATGTTACTTTTACATCAATTTTTATACTTGACCTCACTTGTGGATGCTTAGCCACCATAATCTCTTCTTGCTGCAACCTCACTTCGCTAGGAGCAACATTGTCACATTTTTTACATTATATGATAGAGTAGCATCACACACATTCCCTTGTAACACAAATTCTAGTTTTTCATAATCCATAAATAAGAAAGGCGAATCCAATTCATTTACAAGGTAAATGCGTATATGACAAAAACAAAAAGTAACACTACAACTATATCTGTAGAATCAAGAATGCAAAAGAGAGAGCAAAGCATGAAAATAGGTTAAAATCAAGAATGGTGAATCAAGAGTGGCAGTGCAGAGAGAGAGATACTGGTGAGAATAATTGCCCTGTCTCGTTTTGCCTGTTTCACAACACTCCATAGACTTTCTTGAAGCTGGATCAAGACCAGTACTGGTTTCATCCATAAAGACAACCTATTTGCAAAATCTCAAATTATTAAAGCCATGAACAGCACCCCAGGATATAAGTTTAGTAATGTCTTACATAGAAATGTAGAGTGAACCATTTTACCTTAGGATCCCCAATCAGTGAAATGGCAACGCTGAGTCTCCTCTTCATACCTCCACTGTATTTGCCCGCATGTTTGTCTGCAACCCCTCCATGAAATAGGTTGACACTCTTAAGAGAGTCTTCCACTGCCTGAGGCAATTGCATGGGAATGAGCAAAAATAGAATCCAAATATTTTACATGACGATGAACTACATCGCCTCAGCCTAGTTTTCTGTGAAGGTCCACCATCCGCCCTTAATATTTGAATATTAAAAGACAAAACGGAAGTCTGATAGAAGAGCCTCTAGACTTTAGATTTATAATTAAATAATATTTATGAGCATCAACTTCTCCAAGTAAAATCCATAACAAGCTAAGAAGGTAATCTTGACTTACTTGATTTAATGCAGAAGCTTTGAGGTTCTTCAGTCTCCCATAAAATAGCAAGTGCTCCCTCCCAGTTAAAGTTTCCCAGAGCAGGCTAATTTACAAATAACAAAATAAGAAATCTTTCAACATGGAAAACAATGTGTTTCTTGGCAAAAGGAAACAATTTTATCATACTCCGGGGCAGACAGACACCCATGCTTGTATAGATTATATCCATAGAAGTCAGTATATCCAAACCCTGAAGATATGTTGTCCCTGAGGTTGGTTTTGTGAGCCCAATCATCTGTCCACAGAATAACACATCAATCTTGCATAGTTTTTAGCAGCTAAACCTGATTCTATCTTTATAAGATACAGGCATGAGTAAGACAAAAGTAATCCCAACATAGGGAACAAAATGGCTAAAATTACTACTAGGGAAACAAACTAGATCCTAACATGGAAGGTTTCACTTTCAGCCCCTCACGTCACAGAAAATGCATACGAGTCTGCTAAGTGCATAAAAGAACCATACTTTCAATTTAGAGAGAGAAAAAAAATCTTACACTACCATATTAATTAAAGAAGTCTTGCCAGCACCATTGGGTCCAAGCATGCCAAAACACTCCCCTCTGGGCAAAGCAAGAGACAATCCTCTCAAAGCAATTTTCGCAGGATTTCCATCCCTTGCAGGATATATCTTTTTGGGGTTGTCACAAATGATGGGATAACTTGTAGTTGATTCAAGTAGCAACTGTTCAACTTTCTCTCGGTGGAAACAAAAATATAAAAGAAAATATTATTACACAAATGAGTTATTCATACCACATTGAGCTACAGATGGTAGGACATCCACTTGGAGGTATTACCTGAGAAAAAGCAATAATGGGCCATCAATATCTTCTTACCAGAAGAGAATAAATCATATTGATGATTAGTAGGCTATGTCTGTTTGAAACTTCTGCTACTTTTAGCTTTCTATACATATTTTACAAGTAAAAAGAAAAGAAAGAAACCAAATAGCAAAAGCAGAGTGAAAGCCCTAATATGAATCATTTTACCTCAATTTCAACCATAGAATAACCAAAAACACCTTTCTTTGCATATTGAAACACAACAACTGAAATACCAGAACACTATAAAGAATAATTCTTCTTAACTATCTAAACAAAAATTTAGTGCTTTTGCTTAAATTTAATGAGAATTTTAGAATTCCTATAATCTATGACATTTTAGAACTCTCACCTGCATATGCTCGGACCGCTTCCACTCAGGCCACCTCCTTGGCCAACGACGGCAACTCCTCTCCCAATCCTTCTCCGTCTATAACACAGAAGTTTCCGCATAAAAAAAAGATAAAACCAGTGCTCTTCATGCACAAACTCAAAAATAAAAGAAGAAGAAGAAGAAGAGAAAATCAATATCAAAATCGAAACTTTGCATTGATGCGAACCTGAAACGGAGGACCGAAGGCAAACGGAGGACCTTAGATCGGTCAATTTCGAATTTACAATGCCGAAAAGGTGGCCGATGCGATTAGAGAAGGAAGCGTAAGATGCGAGGTTTGACTCGAGGGTGCGGTTGAGGTGGACTAGATTTCGTTCCAGATCATCGCACTGAGTCAGAAACTAGGCGACGATGCTTGGTGCTTGGGTTAGATCATGGTTGGTGCCGAGTTTAGCGTTGAGGGCAGAGGAAACTGAGGTGGACAGAGTCAATAGTGGAGGGAGACTTTGCAGAGAGTCCATTTGAGTCGGATTTCCGGGTCAAGCCATGGAAAATTTGGGCGATGAGGGAAATTTGATAGGGCGAGGAGGGTAAATAGGGAATTTCGATGTTCAGGATTGGATGGAGATGAGAAACAAAGTGGAGCAGATCGACTGATTCGATGCTTCCATGGAGGAGATACCGAGTGGATTGTTAACAAAAGAATGAAACGAGTGGAATTTTGATTGGTATCGGGTCAACCCAACTCCGGACTGACTGTAAATTGGGCCAAACACTGCTTTTCAAAGGGCTTTTAAAAAATAATTTTTTTAATGGAGCTATTATAAACGACGCTATCACCTTTTTACATGTCAGACACTTAAATGGAGCCACTAATGTGTGCAGTACTTTTTCTATTTTTTTAATTTAAATATAAAAAGTAATATTTTACTTGATAGAATCATTGTCTTTGGCATGATTAAATTGTTATATATAATCTTCAATGACAAATCAATTTGAGTTGAAGGAAATATTTTTTTTTTACTTATATTTTGTTAATGGATGAATGGGAGAGAGATGAGGAGTATTTTTTATGTATTTGTTTATTTGTTTATTTAGTAATTTTTTTTACTTTGAAGGTATGTTTTGTTTAATAATAATTTGATGAGGCTTCGACATCGATAAATTTAAAAGTTATTTTTGGATACCAATTATTTATTTGGTAACGAGATCAAATTGGTGATGTAAATGTTTTCATTGGCTATAGTAGGATAATAAAGGGTTCAAATTAGTTATATAGCCAACGGGTGAATTATTTGAGATTCCATGTGTCAACAGGATGTTTGAAGGTTTTAAGAAATTTCAAATCAAATCACACCGGTGAGATCATCAATATCGACAGCATCTAAGTTACAATTAAATAGTACTGAGAAACTTGCTTGGTCGACTTGCGGTTAAACATTATATTTTTCAATTTGTAAAACACAATGTTGTCGGTCTTGAACAAAATCGTTTGATTATGTTTTATTTGTAAGACATAATGTTGTAAGACACAATGCTATCGGTCTTGAACAAAATATCATTTTTTTATTTTTAATTAAAAAACACATTAAAAAAATATCTATAGCACTAGTGATGTCATTCTTAATGACTCTACCAAATTAAATACCATTTTTTATTCTTAAACTAAAATAACATTTTTTTAATTTAAAAAAATAAAAAAATAAAAATAATGCATGCAAAGAAAAAGAAGAAATCTGATCTCACAAAAAAGAAAATAGAAAGGAGTGAAGTAGGTATACCTATGTCAAAATTGCAAGCAAAATTAAAAAATTCATACTTTTGCAAGCTTCAAGAAGAACAAACTGGAAACACACATATACAAGAGAGGCATGGCTTTTCGTCTTTGATTAGGTAGAAATAAGTAAAAGATTTGCTTATTTTGTTAAATTCTGAGTTTGTACGGTGGTTATGCTTGAAGTAAAAGGAGTGCGGTGATTATTGGAGAAATGAGGGACGAGAGCTTGATAGAAAATGGAGGAAGGTGAGGGAGAGTGAGCGGCTCTTCACTAAAATAACATAGTTTACCCTTGCATTTTCTAAATTTCGATGATATACTCAATTTTTTTTTTCAAATTGAAAATAAAAAATAAAATGACTAAAATAAAAATGTTAATAGTCAAATTGAGTCTTAACTTGATTGCCATAGATATTGCTCCCAATGCAGGAGGATGTGGGTTTGAGTGTATTGAAATGCATTATCCTCCTATTTGTGAGTTGAATAGGGGCTATAGATAATTCTAGATATTTTGTTAAAAAAATTATTTCAAAGAACCATTAATTACTTAATATATAAAAAGAAAGTGTATTCATGCAATTGATATTATTTTTTTGGTTGAAACTAGATCAATTTTATTTCCATAATTAAGGTTGATTTTATAGTCAATTAGAAAATGATACGTATCATTAAAAAATTGGATAAACTATTAAAATAGTCAATTTTGTTTGTCTTGGTTTACATTTTAGTCACTTACTTTATCATTTTGTTACGAAATAGTCACTCTACAATTAAGATCTGTTACATCCCAAATGGCAGTCCGACGTGACAGTTAAAATGAGTATTAAATGCTAACGTGGATGTCCAGCTAGGATGAAAAAAGTTTAAATTTTTTTTATCAAAATAGAATACAAAATTTTACCCTAAAACCCAATTTTCTCCAGTTTAAAAAGAAGCAATAGTTGAGTTTTCTTTGTTACCGTCAGAGAAGATAAGAGAAGAGTAGAATTATGGAGAAGAAGAAGAAGAAGAATGGACGCACCAACTTCTATACTTGCTTGCTATTGTGGTTGCCTACAATACATGAATAAAGAAAAATAAAGCATGTTTTTTTTGCCTATCACACCTACAGAAAAACATGAAAAGATGAACCACATTTTTGTAAAAAAAAAACCATAATATCTGAACCCAAAATTCAGGTAAATAACAAAAAAACTCATTACTTACTATAATCCATATCTGGACCCTCTAACGAACCAATCATTTGTTCTTTTATTTTGAGTAAAAAATTCAATCGATTGATGGAGCACTCAATTTGATATCTATTGTTTCGGTTTAACAAAGATGACTATGAAAATAGATGATTTTTTCAATCAAAATGGAAACGAAAACTAAGAATAAAGGAGACTAAGAGGTTTTTTTTTTCCAGTTCAAAGATTAATTTGATGCATTGGTTTTGATTATTTCGAGAAACCTAATTAACATTTTCTTTTAATTAATTTAGAAAATTTAATTAATCAAACTTATTTAATTAAAAAATCATTTAATTTACTTAACTGAACATCCACGTTGGCATTTAAAAACCATTTTAATTGTCACGTCGAACTATTGTTTAAAGGGTGACAAAACGATAACGTAACTGACAAAATATAACATTTCAAACATAAGTGACTAAAATGTAACATAAACTTTATATTAATATGGAATGAAAAAATTTACTAAAAATTTAAAAAAATTAATTAAAAAAATTATATTAATATTAAATGAACAAAAAATCCTTCCCCCCTCTCTATCTCTCTTTGTCTCCATCTTCTCCCTCCCCCAACTACTCCCTTTCACTAGAGGAAAGTATTAAGCTTTTTATGATCATACATCATTTCTATCTTTTTCTTTCCCTAGAGGATAAGAGTATGGAATGGGTAAACTGTTATAAATATGTGTGTATGCTCAATAATTGATCGAGACTGATATTTGGTCGAAAGAAACTTCCTTAACATTGGAAACAGTCTAAAATTTAATTGGACTTTGTTTTGGAATTATGATTTGTTCTACATAACACAAACTTTAACAAACCCTGATGGTAACCACCCAACAAAAGGAACAAGAAAGAAAATAGAAGGAAAGTTACAAAATATAACAAAACTAAGAAGGGTTGAAATCTTCAAGCCTCCTCTTATGACTGTGTCTGTGGGTTGTAGCAGAAAAAGACTTTATGCAACAACATGGTACCACCGAAACTAGATGCACATGTCAGCATCCCATGACGGTACAGTTATACACAAAACTGCTAAAGGGCTTTCTGGCAACCAAGTTCCATTCAAGTGGACCCTCCTTTGGGACCCAAGAGTTGATCTCAACAAACCCTGCACCTAAAACCTTAGGTCCTCTAATAATCATTAGTTGATCCCCGCATGCCCTAAATGCTATCCCCCACCCATTCATTGAGGCTGTACGCTCAGGGAATAGCCCTACCATTAACCACAAGTGCTTCTCTTTATCATATTTCTTCACTTGCTTCAGCACATGATCAGCTATATACAACACATCATTCACAACTGCCACTAAAGGAGGTGCCTCAGCTGTAAGAGGTTCTTCTATTGGTCCAGCCCCCTCGTTTGGTGCAGGGTACATGTTAGGTATCTCACACCAAGTCTTGGTCTTCAAATCATACACCTCTCCGGATGTTATTGTCTTCAAACTCTTAACTCCAATGCCACCAATAACATAAAACTTCCCTTCCATGAACACCGCAGAACACATTCTTCTGGCCTTATTCATACTTGGAATGGTCTCCCACCTGCCAATTTCAGAATTATAAAGCTCTATTGAACTCAAAATATTTCCAAGTAGATCACAACCACCAGCTATAATTCCAATTTCACCCAGACTAGCAGATGCAAACAAGCACCTGGGTGTGTGCATCCTCATCTCGGTTGTCCATTTGTGCGTTAAAATGCTATATTTATAGACAGTAGGGTATATTATTTCTTTTCCAAAAACCAGAAGTTGGGTCCCAACAGCTAATGACTCATTATCAGAACACATGAAACATTCATAGGCCTGCATTTTAGGTATATGCATCCATCGACTATGGATTGGATCAAAAGCTTCCCACTCCAGAAGGTTGCAGGAGAAGTAAACCCAATGTTCAACAATTCCCATTTGTCGCCTCAACTTGTACAGCTCACCACTCCGTATAAGAGAATGGAAACACGTATTCAAAGTTGTAATGACACCATAATCAGACCTTGAGCAACAGAGGAGACAGTCAATCGAGATGTCTCGCCCAAGCTGGTGGATCAGTAAACTTGATTCTGAATTGTACCAAGCATAGCGGTGGTTTTCTTGTTGGCCAATTTGGGCAAGCCACATATCCTCCCTTTTTTCCTTTTTCTCGTCACCTTTAAGTACTTTGACACCCCTTTTTGCCATAAAACCTTATCTATCTTCTTACTAGTTCTAGCTTTGTGAGAGAACCAGAAACCTTCCCTATTGTTCTTCATGATAACAATATGTAAAATTGATCAGTCACTACATGAAATATATATAGAGAGTGAGAGTGAGAGACTGATTTATATAGGAAATGCACCAATTCACATATCATAAAATTTCATAAAATTCAAAAAAAAATTATTATAAAATCCTTGCAGAAATCAATTGCAGGAGAGCTGATATACACTATTCATGCTAATCTCAAGGAAAAAAAGAACTCAATTTAGAAGAAAAGGAATAGCACACTTCTATCAACCCAAACAAAGCAAAAAGCCAAATTATCACAAAAAAAAAAGACAAAATAATGCTTATCATCAAAAGCAACACTCTTAACAAGAATAGTCTAGTAATCAAAACCAAGAATTAAGAATCAAACAATCTGATAAAACTTACAACTTGATGCTCTTTACGAAGCAGAAATAACCTGAAAATTAAAATCTACAACATTAATGAGAAATGATAATTATCCAAAAGATGTTATCTTTTTATTTCACTTCTATGAACGCATATAAAGTTAAGAAACGGTGAGAAAATGTCATCAAGAGTCAATCACATGCCACATTTTTTGACAATCAACAGCGAAAATCAAATCTAAATTTAGCTTCAAAATGTAACCAAGATAAATGATCTACCCTTCACTAAAATCAATACATTTCAAATAATAATAAAAAAGGGTTTACTCTTATTTCATAGTAGATGCTGCCCTTAAAGAGAAATTTAATAAAAAAACAAAAAGAAAAAAAGAAAAAGAAACCATAAGCTTTAACAATGGAAATGAGAAAGTTGAAAATGAATCCACAAACAGGCTTACAAATTGGATAACAATGGGGTTGAAGCTTTTAGCTATTCAGGGATCAAATTAACAAAACAAAAGCTCAATTTGCTTCACATTCTCTCTTTTGCTACCTATAGTTTATATTCACTTAGAGAGTGTCAGAGAGAGAGAGAGCTTATAAAAAAATGGGTGAAAGAGAAGTGAATTTTTAACTGAAAGAAAAAAAATATTTAGAATTGTAATTTTTTTAATTATTTTTAACAAGAAAAAAAAAAGAAGGAAAAGGTAGGGCCTACAACTTTTATGGAAAGGAATTGATGTTAAAAAATTGTGGCCCCAACCAAAGGAAAACCAAACTATGAACCATGTTTTCCTCGGGTATTTGAAATTCCAGACCTTCCTTAGTCTTCAATAAAAAAATATAATTATTTTTATATTTTGTTCTGTATTTATATTTTTTATAAATTTTTCGTATTGTTTTATAATTATATTATATTTAAAATTATCAGAATTGCTTTTGCATGCACTTTTTTCTTTCCTTTTTTTCTCACCAACCTTCATTTTATGATATTTGTAATGATTAGTATTTTTTTTTTAAATTTTCAAAGACAATTAATAGAGTTGCATATATACTTTAAGCATATATTTAAATAATTATCCTACCATGGGGATCGAATGTGGGTTCCACCTCATTTGGGATTCATTAAATTGAAAATCGATGGTGCTTGTAGTCCGGTTTCAAGTTTAGTCGCCTCAGCAGTAGTGGCGAGAGATGAGTACAATAATTAGGTGTGTGGGATAGGTAGAAATATCGACAGATATAGTGTTGAGTAAGCGGAGATATGGGTAATTTATGACAGTCTTATTATGGCTAGGATGCTAAATGGAAAGATACTAAAACAAATTGCGCATTTTCTATTAAAAGTATCAATGGTGGTTTGAGAGGGTATTTACATAGAGATTTGGTTCTAAGAATTTAGGAGTTATGCAGCCGTGAATGGAGAGTTGGTTTTGAGCAGATTCTAAGGGAGGTGAATTATATCGCTCACTTGTTGGCTGGAATGATGAAGGATTTTCCTATTGGTGCCAAGATTTTCCAGATAACTCTCTATTTTTTCCTTCACCAATTAAGGATGGATAGCATGTTTTTGCTTTCGATTCCTACTACAAACTGTTAGTTGACTAATCCATTTTCTCATTACCAAAAAAATGTACCGTAATATGATGATTGATGACTATAGTTAATAAACAAAAGGGTTCTTGATCACATTTGGCCATAAAACCCTAGTATGTGCATTCCTTCCTCATTTTATTTTAACATATTTATATCAATTTTACGTTGGGTTTTGATTGAGGCAAACCAAATACATACTATACTATGAAGACAAATAAAAAAATAAAATCAATAAAAAAGAATTTCATCTAAATTACGGTTTCGATCGAATCACATTAAATGAACTTGTACTTCAAATTTTAACATTATTGTTTACATTTTTTGTTGTTTTTCAGAATGATCGAACATTGATTAATGTTCTTATGTTCTATTAACTATTTTGAATAAATCAACTAGTACTTTTCTGATCGGATGTGAATAAAAATACTTTTATTTTAACACATATATGTCAATAAGTTTAATTGAATTTTAATCTTTTAATGTTTATCCTAATTAGGGCTTTGATCGAGTCAAATCAATACTATGGAAAAAAAGAGGAAGAAATATAATCGTTATTAAAATTTCGGCCAAATCACATTAAATGAATTTATACTTCAAAAATTAATATAAATGTATCTATTTTTTGTTGCTTGTGAAAACGATCGGATCCTCCATGACCATGAGGTCAGGGGTCTGATGCCTGCCCATGGGAATGGAGTACATTTCCTGACCAGTCGTTTATCTCTTTGGAGAGCATCTATGGTGAGAGTATTAGTTACCACTATTGGCGGTGGATACACTAGTTTTGACAAAAAAATGATCGATCTTGGTTGATATTCTTATGTTCTATTAATTATTTTGATTAAATAAATTAGTATTTTTCTAATCCAATGTGAAAAAAAACCTTACTTTATATGTGGCAATTGAGACTCTTTCGAGATGGTGTTTCGGTTTTGTGGATGGACTAAAAGGTGTTTAACAATTTTCATGGAAAGATTACCAAAAAAAAAAACTCTTTTAGAAAGGGTTATGGAAATTTTTTGGTTGTCACGGTCATGTTATAAATGCTTTTATTCCAAGGAAACATAGTATGAGAGGACAATATTTTGGAAGTCAGGTCTTCACAAGAATGGCTAAATTTAATTGAAGATCTTCCTTTTGGAGAAAATTAAAATCCCAATAGATGGAGTTTGACCAAGGTCAAAGGGTGAATAAAAAAAACCACTACTTCTTAAGGAAAATATTTTTTACAATGGTGGGATCTTGATTAATGTCCTTATGTTCTATCAATTATCAAATAAACCCACTACTTTTTTATCAAACGTGAATAAAAAAACCTTTATCTTAACGTATATGCATGAAAAAGTTAACATAAACCCTCTTGACTTGGTTGACTTTATAATCTTGATCTTAATTAGGTTTTGATCGTGTTAAATTAGATACTATGAAAACAAATAAATAATAATAATCGAAAAAAGGGATTTCGACTAAATTAAGGTTTTGATGGAAGTATATTTAATGAATTTATTAAAAATTTGATATAATTATCTTTATTATTTGTCGTCTTCCACAACGGTTGAATCTAGATTAATGTTCTTATGTTCTATTAATTATTTTGAATAAAGCAACTAGTACTTTATCGATTAAATATGAAAAAATCATTTTATTTTAACGTATACGTCAATAAGTTACAATAAATTCCCCTGACTTTATTAATTATAATGGTTTAACTTATATTGCTGGAAGAATCAGCTTCCAGATTATATTCACAGATATCAATGCTCTCATCTTTGGCGTTCCCTTTTTAAGGTGTGGCCACTTTTTGTGAGAATCTTTTGTGGTCTGTAGGTGATGGCTCTACAATTCGTGGTTGGAAAGATTCTTAGGTACAGAAAGTTGGTCCTCTTTTTTCTTATGTCCCAGCACATGCAAGCTTAGATTTGGAGAGCACTTTGAAGGATTGAGTTCTTCTTTATGATTCTTGGAACGTTGATTTGCTTCATATTTGGCTACCTGATCACGTGATAAAGTGTATAGTAAGTATCCCCCTCCTCATTCTGTTGGTGGTGAGGATGGGATCATTTGGGCTCGATCTGGTTCAGGGTCTTTTTCTGTTCGTAGTGCTTACTTGGATTTAAAAAAAGATTCTTGGGGTCTTAAAGATGATATTTGAAAGCCTATTTGGAAGTATCAAAGCCCACAGAGAGTCTGTCTTTTTCTATAGCTTGTGGTCAAACAGAGGTTTCTTACTGATTCAGAACGCGCTAGGAGAGGAATTTGGTAAAACAGTGTGTGCTTATTATGTGGTCATGATACTGAGGACATTATGCATGTTCTCCAAGACTGTTCGACGGCTAAGGAAGCATGGATGCTTGTAGTCCCTCCTGAAAAGCAATCTAGGTTTTTTTTCTGATTCCTTTCAAAATTGGTTTTCCACTAGCCTTTATTGTCATTTTAAGATGCAGGATAAAGGAATTACTTGGTAATGCTTATTTGGATTAATTACTTGGAGAATTTGGAAGAACATGAATCTTTTCATTTTCCAAAACATTAATTGGACGGCTTATGAAATTGTAAAAGTCTCTCTTCGTTAGGCCCAACTATTTGAACCTTTTCTAAATGAGGCCAAGCCTAACTCACCCAATTCGAAAATTCACTCCCATTATGAAGACAATTAGGTCTATTTATTTTCTGATGGAACAGTGGCTAGACCTTCTGGAAATGCATTGGCAGGTGGGGTGGTTCATGATTAGGTTGGCAATTGGATTTTGGGCTTTAATCATTATTTGGGCAAATGTTCGCCTTTGGAGGTAGAACTTTGGGGTGTTCTTGATGGAATTCTCATTTTTTTTAAAAGAACGGCTACAGGAAAGTTAGGATTCAGACAAATAACGTTGAGGTGGTTAGGGCCTTATCCATGGAAGAGTCAGTGAACTCCGGTATTACGTTGCTCAGAAGAGTTAAACATTTTTTGCACTCTGGTGGTCTGTGGGAAATCAAGTATGTTCTTAGGGAGCGTAATTTAATTTTTGATCAATTGGCAAAAATTAGTCTCTCTTGGCAGACTTCCCTTTAGATCTTTGAAGCACCTACTGATTTGGTGGTTACGGTTATCCAAAGAGACAAAGCTTTTAGAGTCTTTCAGTAGTTGTTATGTTGTATTTTTGTTTATAATTTTTCACCCAAAAAAAAATGAAAGTTTTAATCGAGTCAATTCAAATTAAACCTTAGCTGCTCAACTTTTTCAAATTAAACTTTTGTTTCATCGGCAACATTGGCTTTTGGGTTGGTTGTTGACCGCGATTTCTTCAATATCTTTTGTAGTTCTATTTTGTTTTTAATTTCAGTCCACATTATCGCAGTTTTGTCCACAGCTTTGTAGTTTTATTTTGTCCACATTTTTCGTGGTTTTTGTTTTGTCCACTCTGTTTTCTTTGAAAACAGATGTGGTTGTAGTTTTACTTTCTATTTTAAGTCATGTTCTAGCGTATGTAAAGTTTGTCAATATAAGGGTGTTGCCAGATCTTTTAAGATTTGTTCTCGAAAGGCTTTATCATGATAGATCATAGCGATGATGATAGATCCGAGATGATGAGGATGAGGATAGGTCATCTGAGACTTGGCCTTTTGTGCATTTCCGATATGGTGTGCCTTTTGGAAGTTTTTCTTGGTTGATTAGTGTTCATTGTCAAGTTGATTTGATGATGATAATGTTAAGGTGTAAACTTCAATAAATTGATCAAGTTGATGCAATTATTCTACTGTTGTAGTTACTGGCAAATTGTCCTTCTCCTTTTTTGAAATTATTCAGTAAAAAAGACATTTGTGTTAGTTTTGCAGCGATTTATTTATAATTTATACTATGTATCATATCTTTGTGTTATTATTATTCATGATTGCTATTAATAATAATATTTTTCTTTAAAAAAATGCATACTATTTAAAAAAGAAAAATATATAGTCAAAAGAAAAAAAATATACATTCAAATTCGGGTTTTGATTAAATCAAATTAAATCAACTCATACTTCAAAAATAAATTTCAAATTGTTTAGCATATACTTGAATGACTAAGTTCAAATGAATCCATGTTGCTTTAAATTAGCTTTCCTTAAAATTCAACTTCATGAATTCGTAAAAATTTATACATACCCAAAGTTGAAGTTAATATTTTCAGTAAAAAATTAGAAATGTGTCTTTTTTATTGAGCTAACATAACAATTATTTAGTCAACAAGGACTTGCCTTTTACATTTTATAACCTTAATTTTGACGAATGATGATGTTTTGCATAGGCATAATAATTTTTTTCACCTTCAAACTTTATAAAAATTACAGTTTAAACCTCTATTTAATTTTTCGTCTCTTTTAACCATTGAACTCGTGTTTTCTTGTTAAATCACCTAAAATTGGATGGAAAACTTAATGTTTGTTAATTTTATTTCATAACATACATGTAGATTACCACGTATATAACACATTAGTATTTAATTAATTTTTAAAATATTTTAAAATTAAACTAAATAAACGAGATAATGATAAATTTTTAAATTAAAAACAATAATTTTTTATTGTTTTCTAAAATTGAAAATCTTTTGCGTAATACCGTTGGAGGAAAAAAAACTGTCAAAATGGTGGGACCCATTTTCTTGAAATGGCATAGGCAATACAGATGTGTTCAAATTTGGATTTTTTTTCTGGCTTTTTGTCTTTTTGTGTTTAATAAAAAGCATGAATCCTCTTAAAATTACTTACCAATTTAAGAGATTTTTATATATTTGTTTCTAAATGAATTTTAAAATATAAAAAAGGTTAATTACCATATATACATCGTCTAACCATTGGTTAACATATTTACAAGAAGTTTCCCTTTCTCTCTCTTTTTATGTGGATAGACATTCATTTTTTTACTATCTTTTTCCTTTTCTCGTTTATGTGAGATTCCCTTAGAAAGTTTCAAAAATCTTGCTCTAACCAATCTCCAAATATGGAGAATTTATTGTTCCTACCATTTCAGCTCTCTGTTCACACATAGGCTGAATTACAAGTATCAAAATTTTTATTTTAATTTAATTTTTATATCATTATTTTATGTATATTTATTACATACATAAATAATTATAATCATAACGGGTAATTCGTAGGTAATGGCTTTAACCAAAAATGATAAATTTACTTTACAAAATTTATGATATTATAGATTAATGTACCAAAATTTTATAATTCATTTTTAGAATAAGAAAATTAGATAAATTAAACTTGAATTAGGTAAATTTTAGAATAAGATAATTTCAATTACAAACACAGTAGCTCCATACTATCATTTAAGAAATATAATCTTAAGAAAATATTATTTTTCATATTTTTTAAAGTTTTAATTTATTTTAATTTTGTTTTGTTAAATTTTTCAAAATTTTTATATATGTTTAAAACTTTCAATTTGATTTTCATATTTTTCTTTTTCTTTTATAATCTTTTACCTATTATTTACTTAATAATAACTTAGTTGTTGAGGTGACAGGTCTCCCTCTCATTGGGATTATTATGCCAGTATCCAAAAAAAAATTTAAGTAGCAATACACTAGAAGAGCTAATTTTATATAAAAGGTTTTTTTAATGGGAATTATAAGTCAATTAACATATTTGGACCATTGAGGCAGCCCTATCCCTTAGTGTCACTGACTAAACCAAAATGCAATGTGCATAGATAGACTTCATAGTATAGCCAAAAAACTCAAATATGATGGGTAAGGTTTCTATTTGTACCTAAAAGGAACACCATAAGCCAATTAAAATGATTCAAGATTTTAAGTAAAAAAACTATTGTCATATTTTGCTGCAAAAACAGAACAACTAGTCTCCGGAAAAATGGACTGGAAAAGACTAAAATAGAGGCAATGAACTATTGGTTTCTCAACCATATTCCCATTAACAACTGTTTGGGGAGCACATAGACAACCAAATATTTAGAAATAGCTAAATTGAGTAAGTAAATTCTCTACATAGAGATTTTTTTTACTAATGAAATTAAAATTTTGATTAATTACGAATATGATCTTTTTTTATTATACACGTAAATAACTTGAAATTTATAGTAAACTTTGGTGGAGTCAAAGAGTTTGGGGTCGCTAACATGCCACGTTAGCAAACCCAATAAAAAATTTATTTTTTTAGTGGAGCAATGTAGAATGGCTTCACCTATATAAATATCAGAGAATATTGCTATTTCTAAAAAATTGGGGACTTTAAAAAAATAATCCTTTTTTTTATGGAGCCATTAATAATGATGCCACCACTTTTTTGCATGTCAGATGTTTTTTTTTTAATTAAAAAATATATTATTTTATTGGGTGGCTCCTTTTAAAATAGCACCACCAGTGCACGGTACCTTTTTTTTAAATTTAAATGTAAAACATAATATTTGATTTGGTGAAACTATTCTCACGTGACCAAATTGCTATATATAACCCCCAATGGTAGATCAATCTGAGATGAAGGAAACAATTTTTTTCTATCTTTTACTTATATTTTGTTAGAGGATGAATGGGAGAGAGAGATGAGAAGCATTTTTTTATGTATTCGTGTTTTTGTTTATTTAGTTTTTTTTTAAATTTAAATGTATGTTTTGTTTAACGATAATCTAAAAAAAATCGTCTTACACGTGAAAAAGTGGTGGCGCCAAACAATGCATGCAAAAAACAAAGAGAAATCTTAAAAAAAATACAAGAGAAATATTGCTATTTTTTAAAAAATTAGAGATTTAAAACTCAATAAAATTCATCAGAAAGAAAAACTTGAGCTTTAGGTAAAAAGAAATTATAAATCTTCCTAGATTCATGTTTTAGAAAAAAAATGCATGCAAAGAAAAAAAAGACTCTAATCTCTAAAAGAAGAAATTAGAAAGAAGTGAAGCAGGTATACCTAAGTCAAAACTGCAAGCAAAACTCAAAAACTCATACTTTTGCAAGGTATCATAGTTTTCCTGAAAAATCTTGACTGCATGTGTGTTAGAATGGCATAAACTAGGAACAAAAGCATAATACCCTCACCATCAAGAAGAACAAACTGGAAAGACACACACATACACGTAAGAGAGGCATGGATTTTCGTCTCAGTTTAGGTCGAAATCAGGAGAAGATTTGCTTATTGTAATACCCCGAAAATTTTTATAGCAAGATATTATCCTTGATATAGTAACATAAGGAAGTAAAGTGAAAAAAAGGGAATTTTTGAGTTATGTCGACATTGGAAAGTATATTATGATATATTAATTCAAGAGAGGACTAAATCGTAAAAGTGAGAAAAGTTTTGTTGCACAAGAGTAAATAATCAAAATTTAATGGGTTCAAGCGTAAATATGAAAAAGTTGAAGGACCAATAGTGTAAATATTTTAAGGTGAAATGATCTAGAAACTAAAGATAATGGATGAATTAGGACCAAATTGAATAGGTGAAGAATTGTGAGGGACTAAATTGTAATTATACCAAATTAAATGATGACTCAAAGATAGAATTTTAAAAGATCATGAAGGGCAAAATGGTCAATTCGAAGGAGAGAGAAATCTAGAAGGCAATAATGATGTGGAGATATTTTAGATTAATTAAATAAATATTAGTTTATTAATATTTTAATTTTATTTTTTAAAAATTATATTTTATTATTATTTTATTATTATTTCATGTAATATATAAGGAAAGAAAGGTGAAGAATTCTCTTCATCTTTCCCATGCATAAATGTGAGAAGGATAGAGAAAGAAAGAAAATTTTGCTTTCTTTACAATTTGATCATTTAACCAAAAATCCACCATTTTTACCTAGAAATCAAAAGAATTTCCATAGCCATCAAGAGAGAAAGATAACAAGGAGATTATGGGGAGCTAGAATATCAAGTTAGATTCAATAAATAGAAGCTGGAGGAGAGAGAAAATCAAGTTAAAGATTGAAATCAATAGGACAAGGTAAGAACACCAAGACTTCAACATATTTTTTTAAGTTGATATTATTGAAAAAGTATGAAAATGGTGTTAAAGTAGAGTTTTTTTATATAAGGTTCTATGTTCTTGATATGTTAGTGAAGGGAAATAAGAGAAAGTGATGAGAAATATTGTAGAGAAATGGATTGAGGGTGTTATAAACTTTGTAATTAATATTTTGCACTAAAACATTTTTGGACGGCAGCAGTGGTCTAACTTTGAAAAATCATCAAAAATTGTGGAAATCAAATTGGAGGTTGAATAAAATATGAAATTAAATTTTATTGAGTCTAGTTTCTCATAGAAGAAATGGTGTAAGCAATGGAATAATAAATTATGATATATAATAAATTTTGTGAGATAAGGTCATAATGATTTCGGATTCCCCTATTTTGAATTTGGAAAATCATTAAAAATTTTATAAATATATTTTGGGGTTTAAATTTATATGTTTAAATTCTTAATGAGTCTATTTTTAATAGAAACAAATGGGAACATCATCCAAATCTGGTACTAAGAGATAATTAATTTTTAGTAAAGAAAGGTCAAAAACTATCAAATAGCAGAACAAGGATAAATTTAAAGATTTTATTGTACTTATTGGATAAATTATAAATTCTGAAATTTTTATGGTAGGAATATATTTGAGTCTAATTTCAAAAACATCAAGTGGATCTTAATTTAGAATTCTGTAGCTCAAGATATAAATAATTTAGTGACTATGACTCAAGTAGATAGCTTGACATGAACATATAAGTAAATAGTGGAATTATGTATATATTAAGGATGTGGAATGGAGAGGAGAAGGAGGAAAATAAATATATGAATATTTAGCTAGCAAGGGTTTACATTAAAAATAGACAATTTACATGTTTTAAGCTCAGGGATTAAATTGAATAAAAGTAAAACTTTAGGGGTAATTTTGTAAAAATGTCAAAAATGACCAAAAAGGAAATGAATTGTTGCTTAAATTAATAAATTGAATGAAATTATTAATTTAAGATTGGGTGAAAATCGGGGAAAATAGAAAATTACCAAAATACCCCTGAATCTTGGTATTTCTACAATTTAGCCAGGTAAGTTCATGTAACTAAATTTTGTATATTTTTATGCTTATATTGGATGTGTACATATAAATTATATAAATACTATGAATATATTTGAAATTATTCGCATATGTCCAACAAAGCACGATAAATGATAATGCCCGATACGTGACAAGTTCTAGTTAAATATTGAATATCGATTGATAAAGGTGATTTCCCATATGGAATGAGGTCCTGCATGTGTTGCTGATGGGATTTAGCTCGGACGAGTAATCCTTGACCTCATTACATAAAGGATTTAGCCCGGACGGGTAATTCTGATATAAGTCTTCTCGAGCATATGTTAAAGACAGAATTTAGCCTGGACTAGTAATTCTGATCTTACGTTGAAATTGGGATTTAGCCTGGACTGGTAATCCTAATTATATGTTGGAGATGGGATTTATCTTGGACCGGTAATTAATAAACCATAATATATACATATTTTTACCCAATGCTTGGCATATTTATGGATGATTTTTCCTTGGTTTCATTGAATTCAATGCTCCTAATCTTTTAAATTCATGTTTTATTCTTAGGCGAGCATAGAAAGGCGAAAAGAGCAAGAAACGGGCCAAAAACAGACAAAATGGGCCTAATTCAGTGTTTCACACGGCCTAGGCACTTCCACACAGGTAATCCACACGCCCGTGTAATACACACGGGAAGACCACACGCCCGTGTGTCATGGCCGTGTCGACTAAAAACCAACTCAAAATTACATACGGCCTGAACACCTTCACACAGACGTGGCACACGGTCGTGTCCCGATCGAGCCAAAGTCTAATTCTATTTAGAAAATGCCAATTTTGGGCTATTTTAGGCATTCAAAGGTCTATATAAACACCCGAGAAGAGGATCAAGGGGGACACGGAGAATAGAAGGCAGAAAATACTCAAGAACAGCCATCGGGATCAGCTCAGAAGGAGGATCTACATCAAGACGACATAAATCTACCGGATTCGAGTCAAATCTAATAAGGGAATCCATAGATCGAGTTAACGCGACAATAGGGGTTTTAATTAGAAAGAGATTTTGATTAATCAACCTAGAGTCAGTTGTTTTTAGTCTCGAGAGAGATATTAACATAAATCAGGGATTCCTATGGATTAAGTCAAGTGAATAAATCGTCTAATTCAGAGGTAATAAGTGAAGTCTAGGTGAATTCTTCCGTAGGTATTGTCTTTTCCATCAGTTTTCCAAAAGTATTTTTCTAACTTTAATATCTGTCGCAATCTTAGTTAATTAGATAATTAGTTTTAGATTAAAAATTCTCTTAATTGTTAGGCTAGATAATAAAAAGATAGTAATTACTAGTACTTTTAGTCCTTGTGGATACGATATTTCCGGTCTCACCATAACTATACTACTGTTCGATAGGTGCACTTGTCTTAGTCGAATTTTTAGTTAGTTTAGCGACCATCAGTAATCTTTATCTAACTAATTATATGTTGTAGACAGGATTCAGCCTGGACTGGTAATCCTACTAAATAGTTCTTGCGAGCATCCTGATTGGTAGTGAATTTGTATGTGTTGCACACTACTATAGCTCTTTGTGAGCATCCTGATTCATGATTATATCGGTGTGATCCTGCATACGTTGCGGACACAAACGCAGCTCTTTGTGAGCATCCTGACATGGATCGCTTGAACTCTCTGAGACATAGCTATTCGGTGCTCCTGTTACGTGGCTTTTTGTGAGAAATTATGAGTTTCCTGATTTAAAAGTTCTTTGTGAGCTTCCTGATATTTAGCCTGGATGAACATCCTGATATGTGGCTCGAGAATGTGCTTTCCGATTATGTGCCTTAAAGAGGTACCATTGGATACAAACTGACGGATTACAGACTTGTACACTTTAAGTGTACCATATGAGTATCCATCGATATTTCAAATAAATTCAACGGGCAAAGTTCTAACAGGGCTAAATATGAACTAAAGATAAGTTGCCATTGTAACATCCCAAACTCGGCCTGGACGTTATGGCTGGATCAGGCGATGTCATATGGTAGTGTGTTTGAAAAGCATTACTTTGCTTAAAACAATTTCAGTTTAGAAACTTTTCATTATTGTTTATTAATTCTAAAATCGTGTTATTTATCAGTCGAAAGTTTTCAAAATGTTTATTCAATGTGGAAGCTTTTAAAACGGTTTGCATATTTGTAAGGGTTTTGTTCAAATGTTTGTTTCTTTTGAAAACTCGAGTTTCCCTAATACTAGAAATTATAAACTAACCCATAAAAGAAATCCCAAACCGTAATAAAAATCCATAGAGACCATGTTTACAATAAAATACCCAAATAAAATTTAAAATCATAAATATGTGCGAAACAATGTCAAAGAGGTCGTGTGGCCGCCATCGAGTTCACCGCTGTACTGATCTGTCAAGTCTGGGGATTACTTGTACAGATTAAACTGGATGGGTGAGTTTACGTAAACTTCGTGTTTAATCCCCATGTAATCAAACAGACAGTATGCACATGTTTATAGTATGGACCTAAGCCTTGTTCAGTAATAATATGCAATTGGGCCTTCGCACATCAAAGTATCAGTAGCAGTAATAGATATGCAGTCAAAAAATCCTACCCAGCCAACCTCTACACACCATCTCCGTCCAACCCTACGCTCCATGTGGGGATATAATCAACCTACCCATCTCTACACTCCAAAAAGTACCGAGTGCTGCACTAGACAGTAATTTGTAGCTGAACTGCCAATATATTAGGCCTAAGGCCTTTCAGTACACTTTCTTCAAACAATATCAATCTCCATCCCAATGCAATGCAACATACAGTAATGACATGCTATCTCATGGAAACAGTGCATACAATATCAATTCATTCAATATCATCATGCTCGATAACATGCAAATCGATACATATCAATCATACAGTCATTTCAATCAATTAAGAGTCTAAGTAGTGCTTACCAACCCTACAATAGGTTCACAATCGACATAGGCAACCCATGCAAAGCAAACATTTCAGTAAAGTGGGCTCACACGCCCATGTGGCTTGCTCGTGTGGGCCTACATGCCCGCGTGGCCCACACGGTCCAAATTGACATTGGCCGTGTAGATCACACGGCCTAGCCCAGATTCTCACATGGCTCAGATTAGTTAAGCCCGTGTATTGCATACGGCCTACCTGGCCATCACATGGCCGTGTCTGGTGCACACGGCCTATCTCATCGATTACACACCAGTGTTCTATCACACGGCCTACCACACGGTCATGTGGCGTTAACAAAATGGTTTTTGGCTTTCGTCGAAACCACGTTTTATGTGCAATCAGGTACACACCTGGTTTCAATCGAATTTAAAACGATCCCTAAGCACTATCGTACCTATAAATCGATATTCTAACACCCAAGATCAGTATTATTTAATGAAAAATAACTGGAACTATAACGAGATATCCAAACCAGAACCTTCAAGAACCTTACCTTCGATCGAGCAACCAAAATTCTATGAGCCTAAGCCTCCAAACGGCGATTAAAAGTCCCAAAATCTTTACCTAAACGGCATTAAAATACACATAAGCGACAAAATTCAATCGGACAAAAACCAACCTTCTTACCAAAACTTACCGAATCGATGAAGTCGAACGGTAAGCCAAAGAAAACAAATCGAAACATGAATCAAAAGAAGAAAAAAGAAGGAGAATGAATATAGACAGAGAAGCAAAGAAACTCGTCAGGAATTTGAAAGAAACAACCAAATTTTTGAAAACAAAACTACTCAAGATAAACCCCAACTCCCAAAATCTCTCCACTAATCCCACTACTCAGAATTCTGATGCAACCAAAACTCCGCCACCAACTCGAGTAAAATAAAACACCCTTGCTGAAGCAGGGATTTGAACACGTAAGTTGTGTGTGACGCACGGCCTGGCTCGTCAATCACACACCCGTGTTCTATCACATGGCCTACCACATGGCTGTGTGGCGTCAACAGAATGGTTTTCGGCTTTCGTTGAAGCCTCATTTTCTTTGTAATAGGGTACACACCTGGTTTCAATTGAAGCTAAAATGATCCCTAAGCACTCTCGTACCTATAAATCAATATTTCAACGCCCAAGATCAGTATTATTTAATGAAACATAATTGAAACTATAACGAGATATCCAACCCAAAACCATCAAGAACCTTACCTTCGATTGAACAATTAGAATTCTACGAGCCTAAGTCTCCAAACAGCGATTAGGAGTCCAGGAATCTTCACCTAAACGGCATTAAAACGCACATAAGTGACAAAAGTCAATCGGACGAAAACCAACCTTCTTACCAAAACTTACTGAATCGATGAAGTCAGACGGTAAGCAGAAGAAAATAAATCGAAACAGGAATCAAATGGAGAAGAAAGAGGGAGAACGAATATCGATAAAGAAGCAGAGAAACACGTCTCTCCACTAATCTCACTACTCAGAATTCTAATACAACCAAAACTCTGCCACTAACCGAGTAAAATAAAACACCCTTGCTGAAGCAGGGATTCAAACACAGGTCCACCAGCATATTAACACTCATTTGAACATGATAAAATATAAAAGTAACACATTTTAATCCCATGCTTAGCATGTTTTTGGATGATTTATTATTTAATTTAGTGAATTTGATGCTCTTAATCCTTTAATTTCATGTTTTATACTTAGGAGAGCATAGGGGAACAAAAGAAGCAGAAAATGGGCCAAAAAATGGACAAAACAGGCTGATTTAAAAATTCACACGGCCAAGACCATTTCTACAGAGCTGAGCACAAGCCCGTGTGAGCCACACGGGCTAGCCACCCGCCCATGTGGCAGCCTGTTTCGATATCGCTCCCTGTTTCCCAAACATGCCAAAAAATCTAATTTTGAGGGTTTCTGAGCATTTTAAAGTTTATATAAACAAACTAGAAATAGACCTAAAAGAGGGGACATGCAGTAGAACATAGAAATTACTCGAAGAACACCAAGGGATTCAGCTCAGAAGTAGGATCTCCTTCAAGATTGAATATCTCCATTCAATTTCTCTCAAAGTTTTTGGGTTTCTTTGTGTTTTGTTGTTTTCCTATTTTTGAGATGTTTTCCTATTACATTATGAACTAAACTCCCTAAATACCTAGGGAGGATGAAACCTACGATGGATCTTATTATTTAATTATCTGAATTACACAATAAATACTTGTTCTTGTTCTTAATTATGTGTTCTTAATCTTTGCCTTAATATTTTCAGGATATTAATCCAAGTTTGATGTGCTTATTCAGTGGAGAAAAAGTCTCTATTTAAGAGTAGATCTAGCATAATTAAGCGGAGTTGCTTGCAATCCTAGAAATAGGACAACATAAATCTGTCGAATTAGAGTCAAATCTGATAGGAGAATCCATAAATCGAGTTAATCAACCTAGAGTCAGTTGTTCTTAGTCTCGAAAGAGATATTAACATAATTTAGGGATTTCTACGGATCAAGACAAGTGAATAAATCGTTTGATTCAGAGTCAGAATAATAAGTGAAGTTTAGGTGGATTCTTTCCTGGGTATTGTCTCAGTGGAGTTTAGTACTTTTAGTCCTCGTGGATACGATATTCCGGACTCACCATAGCTATACTACAAACCGATAGGTGTGCTTGCCTTAGTCGAAATATTAGTTAGTTTCGTTACCCATCAGACCAGCAGGCCCATTCTAATATTAAATTACAATAATCAAATATAAGCCCACTAATCAAGTTTAAGGCTTAATTCAGAAAAATACCAAAATTTGCCCAAGTCATGGCTTGGAATTGGGACCTTTCACATCCACTCAGAATACTTAACCATTGAAGCAGATACACATTTATGTCAAAATTTAAAAAAAGCCGAAATTTTTCTGGGGCGTTACAGCCATGGAATGAAATATGAGAGATGGAAATATGACATGAAAAGAAATTATTTTTACATGTATTTGTCTAAAATATATGAAAATAATGTTACATGAAATATGAAAGCATGAAATGTTTATATATGAACATGAAATGGTTTTATGAATACGTTCATCTATGGGAATAGATTTGTACACCTTCAGTGTACTATCCATATAGTTATTGTTATCTCAATTGAGTAATAAGTAAAGTTCTGACATGAATTAGATTGAACTTGAGATGAATTAATATGAAAATGTAATTGAAATATAGAGATATGTTTTGAAAACATTATAGGGATACAAGATATGGTAAGGATATGTGTTAGGGTTTGTGACCAAAAGGATTAAATGTGCCATACATGTTTATATTGAAATGAATGAATATAAATTGGAAGTTCGTTGGATTGGAAGCTTGGAGGAGATCACTCACACTATCCATTGACCCATTTCTATATATATATATATGGTAATTAATTATGGTTAAAATGGCATGTATAGGTTAATTTGGTCAACAACGGCATATAAAGGTTTGGTTATAACTAGCCATTGGAATGGCTAGTGATAAACATGTTTCGATGTTTACGTATAAAAGATCATATTATGGTATATGTTTGAAATGATTAATTTATAGAAATCATGTTAGTATAATGATGATGGAATTTGGTTAACATGTTTGTTACAACATACATAAAAATGAACTGAGTATCTAGTAACTGTAAGATTAAATATGTTTGATTTTGACTATGAATAGTAAATGGCATAAGTTAACCAAAATTGTTTTGAAAATTTTGGTAATACTCTGTAACCCTGTTCTGGTGACGGATACGGGTTAGGGGTGTTACACTTATTTTGTTAAATTCTTAGTTTGTACGGTGGTTATGCTTGAACTGAAGGGAGTGCGGTGATTATGGGGAAATGAGGGAGGAGAGCTTGATAAAAAATGGAGGAAGGAGAGGGAGAGCGAGTGGCTCTTCACTAAAATCACATAGTTTACCTTTACATTTTCTAAATTTCGATAATTTACTCAAATTTAAAATTTTTCAAATTGAAAATAAAAAATAAAATGACCAAAATAAAAATGTTAATAGTCAAATTGAGTCTTAATTCGATCGCCATGGATATTGTTCCTAATGCAGGAGGATGTGGGTTCGAGTTTGTTGAAATGCATTATCCTTATATTTATGAGTTGGAGAGGGGTTATAAATAATTCTAGTTATTGTGTTAAAAAAATTAATACAAAGAACCATTAATTACTTAATATATAAAAAAAAATTTATTCATGCAATTGATATTATTTTTTTGGTCAAATCTAGATCAATTTTATTTCCATAATTAAGGTTGAATCTATAGGCAATTAGAAAATGATAAGTATCACTAAAAAATTGGGTAAACTATTAAAATAGTCACTTTTGTTTGTCTTGGGTTACATTTTAGTCACTTATGTTTGAAATGCAACATTTTAGTCACTTACGTTAACATTTTGTTACTAAATGATCACTCTACAGTTAAGATCTGTTACATCCCAAAAGGCAGTCTAACGTAACAATTAAAATAGGTTTTTAAATGCCAACGTGGATGTTTAGCTAGGATGAGAAAAGTTAAATTTTTTTATGAAAATAGAATACAAAATTGTTCCCTAAAACCCAATTTTCTCTAGTTTAAAAAGAAGCAATGTTGAGTTTAAAAAGAAGAGCAGAACTATGGAGAAGAAAAATAAGAAGAAATGGATGCAACAACCTCTATACCTGCTTGCTATTGTGGTTGCCCACAATACATAAATAAACAAAAATAAAGCATGTCTTTTTTTGTCTATCACATATACAGAAAAACATGAAAATATGGATAATCTTTTGCGAAAAAATAACCATAATATCTGAACCCAAAATCCAAGCAAAGAACAAAAAAAACTCATTACTTATTGTAATCCATGCCTAGACCATCCATCGAATCGATCATTTGTTCTTCTATTTTGAATAAAAAATTCAATCGATTGATGGAGCACTCAATTTGATTTCTACTGTTTCAATTCAACAAAGAAGATTATGAAAATAGATGATTTTTTCAATCAAAATAGAAATGAAAACTAAGTGAAAAAGGAGACCAAGAGTTTTAATGAAAACTAAGTGAAAAAGGAGACCAAGAGTTTTTCTTCCAGATCAAGGTTAGAAAATTCAATTAATTAAAAAATCAATTAATTTACTTGACTGAACATCCACCTTGGCATTTAACAATCATTTTAACTACCACACCGGACTGTTGTTTAGGAGGTAATAGATCTTCATGGCAAAGTGACAATTTCGTAACAAAACAATAATGTAAGTTATTAAAATGTAACATTTCAAACATAAGTGACTAAAATATAACATGAGGCAAACAAAAGTGACTATTTTGATAGTTTATTGATAAGCCATAATATATACATATTTTTATCCCATGCTTGGCATATTTTTGGATGATTTATCATGAGATTTAGTGAATTTGATGCTCTTAATCCTTTAATTTCATTTTTTATGCTCAGGTGAGCATAGAAAGGTGAAAAGAGCAAGAAGCGGGCTAAAAACGGGCAAAATGGGCTTATCTCAGTATTTCACACGGCCTAGGAATTTTCACACGGGTAAACCACACGCCTGTGTGATACACACGGGCAGGCCACACGCCCGTGTGTCATGGCTGTGTCGACTAAAAACCAACTTAGAATTACATACGGCCTGAACACCATCACACGGGCGTGCCACACGGCCGTGTCCCTTTTGAGCCCAAGTCTAATTCTACTTAGAAAAGGCTAATTTTAAGGGTTTTTAAGCATTTCAAAGTCTACATAAACACCTTAGAAGAGGATTAAAGAGGAGACAGAGAGTAGAAGGTAGAAAATACTCAGGGATAGCCATCGGAATCAACTCGGAAGTAGGATCTCCTTCAAGACTGAAGATCTCCATTCAATTTCCTTAGAAGTTCTTTGGGTTTCTTTATGTTTTGTTGTTGTCCCAATTTTGAGATGTTTTCCTCTATTGTTATGAACTAAATTCCCAAAATACCTAAGGAAGTTGAAACCTAAGATGGATCTTATTACTAATTGAATTATATGATAAATACTTGTTCTTATTCTTAATTGTGAGATTTAATCCTTGTTTTAATATTTCAGGATATTAATTCAGGTTTTGATGTGCTTATTCAATGGAGCAAAAGTCCTTGTTTAAGAGTAGATCCTCCATAATTAAGTGGAGTTGCATGCAATCCTAGAGATAGGACGACATAAATCTACCGGATTAGAGTCAAATCTAATATGGGAGTCCATAGGTCGAGTTAATGTGACAATAGGGGTTTTAATTAGAAAGAGATTTCGATTAATCAACCTAGAGTCAGTTGTTTTTAGTCTCGAGAGAGATAATAACATAAATCATGGATTTCTTCGGATTGAGTCAAGTGAATAAATCGTCTAAGTCAGAAGTAATAAGTGAAGTCTAGGTGGATTCTTCCTTGGGTATTGTCTTCTCCATCGGTTTTCCAAAGAAAATTTTCCAACTTTTATTTTTGTCGTGTTCTTAGTTAATTAGATAATTAAGTTTGGTTTAGAAAACCTCCCTTCAGTTCTTAGGCTAGATAATAAAAAGATAGTAATTATTAGTACTTTTAGTCCTTATGGATACGATATTTCGGGTCTCACCTTAACTATACTACTGTTCAATAGGTGCGCTTGCCTTAGTCGAATTTTTAGTTAGTTTAGCTACTATCATTTATCCTCAAAAATTAATTTACTAAAAATTTAAAAAAATATATTTAATATTAAATAAAAAAATCCCTTTCCCCCCTTCTCTCTCTCTCTCTCTCTCTCTCTCTCTCTCTCTCTCCTGGTACTGCTCCCTCTCATTAGTGGAAAGGATTAAGCTTTTCATGATCATACATCCTTTTTATCTTTTTCTTTCCCTAGAGGAAAAGAGTATGGAATGGGTAAACTGTTATTAATATGTGTGTGTTCAATAATTGATCGAGACTGATATTTGGTAGAAAGAAACTTGCTTAACATTGAAAACAGTCTAAAATGTAATTGGATTTTGTTATGGAACTATGCTTTGTTCTACATAACACAAACTTTAACAAACCCTGATGGCAACCACCCAACAAAAGGAACAAGAAAGAAAATGGAAAGAAATTTACAAAACATAATAAAACTAAGAAGGGTCGAAATCTTCAAGCCTCCTTTTATGACTGTGTCTATAGGTTGTAGCAGAAAAAGACTTTATGCAACAACATGGTGCCATCGAAACTAGATGCACATGTCAGCATCCCATGACGGGACAATTATACACAAAAGTGCTAGAGGGCTTTCTGCCGACCAATTTCCATTCTAGTGGACCCTCCTTAGGGATGCAAGAGTTTGTAACATCCCCAACCCTTATCTGTCGCCAAAATAGGGTTACGGAGTATTACCAAAGCCCAACCCTTATCCGTCACCGGAATAGGGTTACGGAGTATTACCAGACATTTCAGTTCAAATATAAACATTTCGCAATTAAATTATACTAATTTCAACCAAAATATACCATTTAATAGCTATAACCTAAAACATATTTATACAAGTACCAATATTAACTTATACTTCATTTACAAACATTCTCCAAAAGGACAAGTATAACATCCTAGGTACATGCCATTTACCAAAAAGAAATGTCCATCACCACTTTGAGTTCGGGGTCGGCTCTGGATGCTGATTCAACGTTCTCACTTTAACCTAACCTGCGCACGAAAATAAATCATACGCTGAGTATAAAACTCAGTGGTATTTCTATAATCCAAATACTTAAATGAAATAAACATAATATGCATATTTAAATCATATAATCAGCATAATCATTTAATTATTTAATTCGTTCACCTCTTATTCAATTCTCATTAATTGATATCTCAAATAGCACTTCTCAATGTAAAACACAATTCACATATCTCACTATATCAATCACCATTCCATGAACCCATGGTTCATACATTTCAATTTCATTACCCACTTCAATATTTCAATTTAATTCATGTACAAAAATCATTCAATCTCATTCTCATTGCCAATTCATTTATTTACCCTATTAATAAAACTCGGACTTTGACGGATACACGGGTCCAACGAAAACACACTAATACAGCACTCAGTGCCTCATCGACTTTACCGAAGTAAAACAGTAACAATACAGTACTCAGTACCTCATCGGATTTATCCGAAGTAATAATAGTAATACGACACTTATAATGCCTCATCGACTCAAAGCCGAAGTATCCCCGAACTCTTCCAATCCTATGGCATGCCAACTATATCCGACTCAGCCCGATACAATTAATAAGGTATTAAATTCACTTTCCAGTTTACAATCAATACACATTTTAATTAATCACATATATTCTCAATTCAATACAATTCAATTCACTTTTCAATAACAAATATTCAAATTTCATAATAATCACTTATTCATATCAATTTCATCACAATCCCAATCAATATATTATTTCAAATATAACATATATCCAATTTTCAATTTTCACATCAATCACATATATCCATACAAATTCAATTCAATAACAATTACTAATACTTACCTTAATTACTTACCATAACATATAAACCAAAACATAACAAATAATAATTAAAATTCAGATTATAGAAATACAAACCGTATTTTTTTCTGAGTCACTCGTTGTTGATTTTCTCTTTCCTCTTTTTAGCCGATGTCTCCGGCTCAAAGTTAGCTACGGAAATAAAGAATTAAAATTTATCAATATAACACAATTCACATCAATTATTTCAATTTCTATTCAACTTTTGAATACATTCAAATTTAATCCCTAACCAAAACTAGTTTAATTTCTTTACAATTTATTCTTTATTTTTCATTCAATTTCTACCCAAAACTAAAATTAATTCTCTAATTTTCACTACAATTTCCTAATGTCAAAATTCTATCAATTTAGTCCCTACTACATAAAAACTTATGATTTACTTTACAATTCAATCCTTATCTCAATTCTAACTTAAAATTCGATCAATTCAAAGCATAATTATTCAATTAATTCAACATAAACCACATCTAAAAATCATCTAACTTTCAAATTTTCCACTTATATCAAGTAGTATTTTGTTCTAGGATTCCAAAAACATCAAAAATTACAAGAAAAGGGATTAAATTGACTTACCACTTGAACTTTGAACCTTTAAAACCCTAATTTCCCTTTTTCTTTTCTTTCTTTCTTTTTCTCTTTTCTTTCCCTATTTTTGTTTTGCTATTCTGTTTCCTTTTTCATTCTTTTTTATCTTTATTTTAATAATAATAATAATAATATAATATAATAATGATATAATATTTTAATATTTTCTTAAATAATAAGTAATATATATTTATTACAAATGTATGTATATAAAAATTTACACATGTACATTTTTATTACCATACAATTGTCTCTATTTGGTTTATTTATTTATTTAATCCTTGAACTTTTCTTTAATCTATAATTAAATTTTCATACTTTATTCAATTTAATCCTTATACCTAATTAACCTTAATTTAAACTAATTCACCCATCCAAAACCTAATTAACCTCACAACTAACTTCGTAAATATTTCTAATAAATATTTACGAATCCGTCTTACAAAAATGAAGACCCAAAAATACACTTTTCCAGCAACCATAAATTTCGGGTCATTTCAGAGTTGATCTGAACAAACCCTGCACTTCTAGGTCCCCCAATAACCATTAGTTGATCCATGCCTGCCTTAAATGTTATACCCCACCCATTCAGTGAGGCTGTACGCTCATGGAATCGCCCTACTGTTACCTATAAGTTCTTCTCCTTGTCATATTTTTTCACTTGATTCAGTACATGATCAACTATATGCAACACATCATTCACAACTGCCAATAGAGGAGGTCCCTCTGCTATAAAATGTTCTTCTATTGATCTAGCCCTCTCGTTTCTCACTCCAAGTCTTGGTCTTCGAATCATACACCTCTCCGGATGTTATTATCTTCAAATTCTCAACCCCAATGCCACCAATAACATAAAACTTCCCCTTCATGAACACCGCAGAACACATTCTTCTGGCCTTATTCATGCTTGGAATGGTCTCCCACTTGCCAGTTTCAGAATTATAGCATCTTTCATTAAACAAATAATGTTGCCAAATTCCTGATGCAACTACAATAATTTTCAATTCAAAATCATATATCGAGAAATTCTTTTCCTGTGATTTATCTATCTGGAAGTATAAGCTATTAGTTTGCTTTTCTTCATCAAAATATAGTGTAATCCATTCGATGATGTATCACTATAAATTACAATTTCCTTACCCGATTCGAACTGAATCAGAATTGATGCTTCGTTCAACAAGACTTTAAACTGATCAAAACTTTGCTATCATTTATCAATCCATTCAAATCTTATATATTTCTGTAATAATCGTATCATTGATGTAACTATTTCTATAATTAATATCGAAGCTTTAAACTATTCCAAAACCATAATCATCCAATAAATTAAAAACTATGGTGCTATAATAAATCTGACATTTCAACAGTATAGATGCAATAATACCTAAACTTCAATAATATTTCCCAAATAGGAAAGGAAAAATCGAGAGTATTCCCAATAACCAGTGTCGTGATATAGTTTCTATAATCTTTGATCCATATTACCAAATTCCCATGTTCAAGTTAGGATTTATAACAGTAGTAAGTATAATTACCATTAATCAATGAATATCTTTTTCAGTCAAACCATAAAATGACAAGAAAACTGAGATAACAAAATCCAAATTGCGAAACTATACCAAATTTTCGAGAAGATAATTCATATTGAATAATATAAAGATTGATAACATGTCAGAGAAAGTCCAGAAGAATAACATTGCACATTCGTCATTCAGAGTTTCCACCAACAGAAATAGAAGATAATATCATATGAATCTTAGTATAAAGTGTTCTATCACATATATTGACTTGGAAAACCAAAGAAAGATAGAGTAATACCACTTGTGAATCAATCAGACTTGTGACAATTTCTGTCTGTTAGCATATTTATCTAACATTTTCCATATAATGATTATAGCATCTAAACATGAACAGTTGCATATACTTCTGAAAATATCAATACATATAAGACACCCATATAAAATCCCAAAAATTTACTGTAATATACCCGATTATAACAGCTATATTCAAATAGTTTTGCAATTTATTCACCAATCCATTGACTAGTATAGTCATCAATAATTTTCACATCATTTAGTTCACTCAAGAAACTAATTCAGAAGAAATTTTCAGTTAACCATTCTCTAAATACCATATCTGAATAAATCAATTTTCCTATAAATAACTTCTTTCTTTAGCAGTGGTACTGTATATCCCAAGTAGTTTTCAGAAAAATCTAATATCTCTATTCAGAACCCATCCTTACTTATTAACTCATTCTCAGTTCTGACTGCATTATCAATTGCTCATTCATTGAACTTTATCACTTTCACACTTCTGAACTTAATCAATATAAATCTTATGAATTTCATTGCATATAACTATACTGGTAAGGGGGTAGAGATCGTAAAGTCTCATAATTTAAATTTTCATGTATTTACTCATATAACATAGTATTTATCATTCTCAAGTACTGATAAACATTTATCTGTATCTTTACGAGTTCTGTTACATCGTAATTGTAATACCCTGAAAATTTTTACAGTAAGATATTATCCTTGATATAGTAAAATAAGGAAATAAAGTGACAAAAAGGGAAATTTTGAGTTATGTCAATATTGAGAAGTATATTATGATATATTAATTCAAGAAAGGACTAATTTGTAAAAGTGAGAAAAGTTTTGTTGTACAAGAGTAAATATTCATAATTTGAGGGGTTAAAGTGTAAATATGAAAAAGTTGAATGACCAATAGTGTAAATAATTTAAGAGTGGAATGATCTAGAAACTAAGGAAAATGGATGAATTAGGACCAAATTGAATAGATGAAGAACTATGAGGGACTAAATTGCAATTTTACCAAATTAAATGATGATTCAAGGATGGAATTTTAAAAGATAATGAAGGGCAAAATGGTCAATTGGAAGAGAGAGAAATCTAGAAAGTAATAATGATGCTAGAGATATTTTGATATTTTATAATTATTTAATTAGATAAATATTATTTTATTAATACTTTAATAAGATATTTTATTATTATTTTATTAGTATATAAAGAAAGAAAGATGAGAAATTCTCATCCATATTTTCCCATGCACTAACGTGAGAGAAAGAGAGGAAGAAAGAAAGTTTTGCTTTCTTTACAATTTGGTCCTTTTACCAAAAATTCACCATTTTCAACCAAAAATCAAATGAATTTCCATAGCTACCAAGAGACAAAAATGTTAAGGAGAGCATGGGGAGTTAGAATATCAAGTTGGATTCAAGAAATAGAAGCTGGAGGAGAGAGAAAATCAAGTTAAAGATTAGTATCAATAGAACAAGGTAAGTATATCAAGATTTCAATATGTTTTTAAGTTTGTTATTATTGACAAAGCATGGAAATAATGCTATAGTAGAGTTTTCTTACATAAGGTCCTATGTTTTTTATATGTTAGTGAAGATAAAATAAGAGAAAGTGGTGAGAAATGGTGTAGAAAAAGAAAATAAGGGTGTTATAACATGGTAATTAATAGCTTGCACAAAAACAGTTTGGACAGCAGTAGACTAACTTTGAAAAATCACCATAAATTGTAGAAATCGAATTCGAAGATTAAAAAAAATATGGAATTAAAGCTTATTAAGTATAGTTTCTCATAGAAGAAATAGTGTAAGCAATGGATTTGTAAATTTTGAGATATAATGAATTTTGTGAGACAAGGTCAGAATGAATGCGGGTTCCCCTGTTCTGACTTTGAAAAATCATAAAAAAATTGAATAAAAATAATTAGGGGCTTAAATTTATATTTATAAAATCCTGAATGAGTATATTTTTAAGATAAACAAACAAGAACATCATTTGAATCCTGTATGAGGAGATAATTAATTTTTGGTGAATAGGGGTCAGAACTGTCAGACAGCAGAACAGGGGTAACTTTAAAGAATAAACTGTACTTATTGGCTAAACCAAAAATTCTGAAATTTTTATGGTAAGAATATATATGAGTCTAGATTCAGGAAAAATTATCGGATATTAATTTGGAGTTCTATAGATCCAGATATAAATAATTTAGTGACTATGATGCAGATAAACAGCTTGAATATTCATAAAAGTAAATAATAAAAATTATGGATAATGTTACTTACAAGTGTGTTATCTACATTAAGGATGTGGAATGGAGAGAAGGAGGATGAAAAATATGTATGAATATTCATCTAGCATTGCTAATTTGCATATTTTAGGCTCAGGACTAAATTGAATAAAAGTAAAACTTTATGGGTAATTTTGTAAACATGTCAGAAATGACCAAATTGCATGAAATGGATTATTTTATTATTTAAATTACAAAATTGAATGAAATTATTAATTTAGTTCAAGATCGGGGGAAAACATGTTTTAGGGATTAAATTGAAAAGTGTTGAAATTATGAAAAATTCTGATATTTTATAGAATTCATGGATTGTTATCAATATATATGAGAATAATAGCTGGAAATACGGATTAAATTGCAAGAATTTTATTTTCCTGATCCTAAGGATGAAATCGTCATTAATTAAAAGTTTAGGGGCAAAATGGTAATTTTTCCTAGAGCATTAATTAAATGCATTAGAATATGAAATGAATGAAAATGATGATTAAATTTATTTATAAAGATCTGGACGACTCAAATATGAGACTTGATCGTGGAAAAGAAAAGATATCAAATTAATGAAATTATAAACACAAACAAGCAATGAGGTAAGTTCGTGTAACTTGAATTATATTCTTAAATGCTTGAGATGGTATGTTATTTATGTGAATATGATTTGAATGTTCATTGTATGAAAATTTATGAAACATTGATAAATTTGATAAAAGGAGAAGAAATCCCGGTTGAATGAAAGGAAAATTCGATGGATCTCTGAAAAGGAATTGACGGTAAAAAGGATCTAGCCCGGACGGGTGATCCTATCCTGATATAGCCCTCCCGAAGAATATGTGTAAAACGAATTTAGCCCGGACGGGTAATCCGAATTAGGGTCTGAATTTAGCCTGGAGTGGTAATTCAGATCCAAGCTCATTAGAGTAATTGTCGTTGCAGGGGATTTAGCCTGGACTGGTAATCCCACTGTAAGGATGAGGTTTGCGGGAGTGTGCTCTCTGATATGAAATGTGTAAGACCATGGTTGAAAGATACCATGGCAACCTGTGTGTAAGACCATGGTTGAAAGATACCATGGCAACCTAATATGAAATGTGTAAGACCATGGTTGAAAGATACCATGGCAACCTGATATGAAATATGTAAGACCATGGTTGAAAGATACCATGGAAACCTGTGTGTAAGACCATGGTTGAAAGATACCATGGCAACCTGATATGAAATGTGTAAGACCATGGTTGAAAGATACCATGGCAACATGACAGAAAATGAGTAAGACCATAGTTGAAAGACACTATGGCATCACGTCAAAGATAAATAAGACCGTGGATGGGAGACGCTATAACATCTGTTGAATAATTGATATTCAGTTAAAATGTATCAGATGACGAATGGTTATATGAAATGGTTGTGTGAAATGTTTACAAGAACTGTTCATATGGAAATATATGTACAAAAGCGTTGTATGAAATAATTATGAAAATGGATAAACAAAATAAGTATAAGTACATGGAATATAATTTATGTTAAGTTTGATATAAGCTATTACCAAAATAAATATACATAAAATATATGGAAATGATGAAGCATAAAATATTGATATAATGAAATGAATGATATATGCTTGTGAAGAAACGGTAAGAGCATGATATGTTTCATGACATGTATATATATGATTATCTTTGATATGTTGATACAAGGAAATTATGTAATTGAAACTATTATTAAACTCAAGTGCGACATGTCGAGAAAATAGATATATCAATGTTGAATTTATATGAGATATGTGCAAGTATACTAACAATGTTGTTGTTTGATGCTTATACAAGTGTCAAACTGTTGATTGAATGGTAATATATTTATTTTATATGATGCATTGAATCGGTAAGTATTTTAATTTTTTTAAGTGATCTGCAAATGGTAGTAATGCTTCGAAACCCTATTCTGGCAGCGGATACGGGTTAGGGGTGTTACATTTAGTGGTATCAGAGCTACGGTTTAGTCGGTTCTCGGACTAAACGTAGTATATGTGAAGTCTAAAAACACATGTCATTATAATATGTGATAGTATGATATCTCCCGACTCTGATGAGATTTGTTTTACTTATAAAATGAGATGCTTTCTAACCCAAGATAATTCTGATAATGCTAAAAACGATACTCAGGTATATGAGTACATAGTTGATTAGAATGAATCGGAATTCATAAAGGTATTAATAAATACATGTCGATGATGAATGTTATGTGTATTATTAAAAGTAAATTATATTGCTACACGAAATATTGTGCTGATGACTAAATTACAAAATATATAAAAGTGGTATATGAAGTACATGATAAGGATTATTAGTAAATTATGGATGAATAGTAAATTTTGAAAAATATTACATGTATTAAAGGTAGAGAAGACATAAATAAACGGATTATTGGTACAATGATTAAATTGTAAAGCATGTAAAAGCATTATGCGAAAGGTGTAAAAGTGATATGCGTGCATGAAATAATTTGCCCAAGTAGACAAGATTAGAACTACTAGGAAATTAAGGGACCTCAGCATGCTCTCTGATTACTAGCACGTTAGTGCTCTCTGATTATTAGCACATTCAGTACATTCGTACTCTCTGTATAGCATTTCAGTGTTCTCTGTTTAATAGTGCATAATAACGCACCTCTATATAAGTCCCATATATCCGAAGTGTTCTATCTAGTCTACTGGGCCTCTGCTAAGTAAAAAGTAAATAATTTTCGTTATGAGGAAAAGGATTATCTCTGAGTAAAAATGTTAATTATGATGAAGCAGAACTCGTAAAAGTACAGATAAATGTTTTATAGTACTTGAGAATGATAAATATTATATGAGTAAATACATGACAATTAAATTATGAGGCTTTACGATCTATACCCCTTTACTAATACAATTCTATGGAATGAAAGTCATGAGATTTATATTGATTAAGTTCAGAAGCGGAAAGTGAAAAGCTCAATGGTTGAACAATTGATAATGCAGTCGGAACTGAGAATGAGTTAATAAGTAAAGATGGGTTCTGAATAGAGATATCAGATTTTTCTTAAACTAGTTGAGATATACAATATCACTGTTAAAGAAAGAAGTTATTTATGGGAAAATCGATTTATTTAAATATGGTATTTACAGAATAGTTAACTGAAAATTTCTTCCGAATTAGTTTTTTTTGAGTGAAATAAATAATGTGAAATTATTGATGACTATACTAGTCAATAGATTGGTGAATAAATTGCAAAAATATTTGAATATAGCCGTTATAACTGGGTATATTATAGTAAAATTTTTTTTGGGATTTTATATGGGTATCTTATATATATACTGATATTTTCAGAGGCATATGGAACTGTTCATGTTTGGATGCTATAATCAATATATGGAAAGGTTGGATAAATATGCTAATAGACAGAAATTATCGCAAGTCTGATTAATTCACAAGTAGTACTACTCTATCTTTCTTTGGTTTTCCAAGCCAATATATGTGATAGAACACTTGATAATAAGATTCATATGATATTATTTTCTATTTCTGTTGGTAGAAGCTCTGAAAGGCAAATGTGAAATATTGTATTGAAAATAAATTGTGAAATGAAAGGATAGAGAATGGATATAAATGATAAACTGGGTAAATATGTACAGAAAGAAACTATAGAACTACAGAAATAATGAAATTCATGATCAAAAGAGAACAACGAAATTTCGAGGACCGAATTTATTTAAGGGGGAGAGAAATGTAATACCCTGAAAATTTTTACAGTAAGATATTATCCTTGATATAGTAAAATAAGGAAATAAAGTGACAAAAAGGGAAATTTTGAGTTATGTCAATATTGAGAAGTATATTATGATTATTAATTCAAGAAAGGACTAATTTGTAAAACTGAGAAAAGTTTTGTTGCACAAGAGTAAATATTCATAATTTGAGGGGTTAATGTGTAAATATGAAAAATTTGAATGACCAATAGTGTAAATAATTTAAGAATGGAATGATCTAGAAACTAAGGAAAATGGATGAATTAGGACCAAATTGAATAGATGAAGAACTATGAGGGACTAAATTGCAATTTTACCAAATTAAATGATGACTCAAGGATGGAATTTTAAAAGATAATGAAGGGCAAAATGGTCAACTGGAAGAGAGAGAAATTTAAAAAGTAATAATGATGCTAGAGATATTTTGATATTTTATAATTATTTAATTAGATAAATATTATTTTATTAATACTTTAATAAGATGTTTTATTATTATTTTATTAGTATATAAAGAAAGAAAGATGAGAAATTCTCATCCATATTTTCTCATGCACTAACATGAGAGAAAGAGAGGAAGAAAGAAAGTTTTGCTTTCTTTACAATTTGGTCCTTTTACCAAAAATTCACCATTTTCACCCAAAAATCAAATGAATTTCCATAGCTACCAAGAGACAAAAATGTTAAGGAGAGCATGGGGAGTTAGAATATCAAGTTGGATTCAAGAAATAGAAGCTTGAGGAGAGAGAAAATTAAGTTAAAGATTAGTATCAATAGAATAAGTTAAATATATCAAGATTTCAATATGTTCTTAAGTTTGTTATTATTGACAAAGCATGGAAATAATGTTATAGTAGAGTTTTCTTACATAAGGTCCTATGTTTTTTATATGTTAGTGAAGAGAAAATAAGAGAAATTGATGAGAAATGGTGTAGAAAAAGAAAATAAGGGTGTTATAACATGGTAATTAATAGCTTGCACAAAAACAGTTTGGACAGCAGCAGTAGACTAACTTTGAAAAATCACCATAAATTGTAGAAATCGAATTAGAAGATTAAAAAAAATAAGGAATTAAAGCTTATTAAGTATAGTTTCTCATAGAATAAATAGTGTAAGCAATGGATTTGTAAATTTTGAGATATAATGAATTTTGTGAGACAAGGTCAGAATGAATGCGGGTTCCCCTGTTCTGACTTTGAAAAATCATAAAAAATTGAATAAAAATAATTAGGGGTTTAAATTTATATTTATAAAATCCTAAATGAGTATATTTTTAAGATAAACAAACAAGAACATCATTTGAATCCTGTATAAGGAGATAATTAATTTTTGGTGAAGAGGGGTCAGAACTGTCAGACAGCAGAACAGGGGTAACTTTAAAGAATAAACTGTACTTATTGGCTAAACCAAAAATTCTGAAATTTTTATGGTAAGAATATATATGAGTCTAGATTCAGGAAAAATTATCGGATATTAATTTGGAGTTCTATAGATCCAGATATAAATAATTTAGTGACTATGATGTAGATAAACAGCTTGAATATTCATAAAAGTAAATAATAAAAATTATGGATAATGTTACTTACAAGTGTGTTATCTACATTAAGGATATGGAATGGAGAGGAGGATGAAAAATATGTATGAATATTCATCTAGCATTGCTAATTTGCATATTTTAGGCTCAGGGACTAAATTGAATAAAAGTAAAACTTTATGGGTAATTTTGTAAACATGTCAGAAATGACCAAATTGCATGAAATGGATTATTTTATTATTTAAATTACAAAATTGAATGAAATTATTAATTTAGTTCAAGATCGGGGGAAAACATGTTTTAGGGATTAAATTGAAATTATGAAAAATTCTGATATTTTATAGAATTCATGGATTGTTATCAATATATATGAGAATAATAGCTGGAAATACGGATTAAATTGCAAGAATTTTATTTTCCTGACCCTAAGGATGAAATCGTCATTAATTAAAAGTTTAGGGGCAAAATGGTAATTTTTCCTAGAGCATTAATTAAATGCATTAGAATATGAAATGAATGAAAATGATGATTAAATTTATTTATAAAGATCTGGACGACTCAAATATGAGACTTGATCGTGGAAAAGAAAAGATATCAGATTAATGAAATTATAAACACAAACAAGCAATGAGGTAAGTTCGTGTAACTTGAATTATATTCTTAAATGCTTGAGATGGTATGTTATTTATGTGAATATGATTTGAATGTTCATTGTATGAAAATTTATGAAACATTGATAAATTTGATAAAAGGAGAAGAAATCTCGGTTGAATGAAAGGAAAATTCGATGGATCTCTGAAAAGGAATTGACGGTAAAAATGATCTAGCCCGGATGGGTGATCCTATCCTGATATAGCCCTCCCGAAGAATATGTGTAAAACGGATTTAGCCCAGACGGGTAATTCGAATTAGGGTCTGAATTTAGCCTGGACTGGTAATTCAGATCCAAGCTCATTAGAGTAATTATCGTTGCAGGGGATTTAGCCTGGACTGGTAATCCCGAAAATACTCTATGAGTTTATATTACAGGGGATTTAGCCTGGACTGGTAATCCCACTGTAAGGATGAGGTTCGCGGGAGTGTGCTCTCTGATATGAAATGTGTAAGACCATGGTTGAAAGATACCATGGCAACCTGTGTGTAAGACCATGGTTGAAAGATACCATGGCAACCTAATATGAAATGTGTAAGACCATGGTTGAAAGATACCATGGCAACCTGTGTGTAAGACCATGGTTGAAAGATACCATGGCAACCTGTGTGTAAGACCATGGTTGAAAGATACCATGGCCACCTGATATGAGATGTGTAAGACCATGGTTGAAAGATACCATGGCAACGTGACATGTAAAGAATACGACCATGGTTGAAAGATACCATGGCAACATGATAGAAAATGAGTAAGACCATAGTTGAAAGACTCTATGGCATCACGTCAAAGATAAATAAGACCGTGGATGGGAGACACTATAACATCTGTTGAACAATTGATATTCAGTTAAAATGTATCAGATGACGAATGGTTATATGAAATGGTTGTGTGAAATGTTTACAAGAACTGTTCATATGGAAATATATGTACAAAAGCGTTGTATGAAATAATTATGAAAATGGATAAACGAAATAAGTATAAGTACATGGAATATAATTTATGTTAAGTTTGATATAAGCTATTACCAGAATAAATATACATAAAATATATGGAAATGATGAAGCATAAAATATTGATATAATGAAATGAATGATATATGCTTGTGAAGAAACGGTAAGAGCATGATATGTTTCATGACATGTACATATATGATTATCTTTGATATGTTGATACAAGGAAATTATGTAATTGAAACTATTATTAAACTCAAGTGCGACATGTCGAGAAAATAGATATATCAATGTTGAATTTATATGAGATATGTGCAAGTATACTAACAATGTTGTTGTTTGATGCTTATACAAGTGTCAAACTGCTGATTGAATGGTAATATATTTATTTTATATGATGCATTGAATCGGTAAGTATTTTAATTTTTTTAAGTGATCTGCAAATGGTAGTAATGCTCCGAAACCCTATTCTGGCAGCGGATACGGGTTAGGGGTGTTACAGTAATCAACAATTTTACTCAGAGATAATCCTTTATCTTGTAACGAAAATTGTTTTTTTTATTTAGCAGAGGCCCAGAAGACTAGACAATGCTTTTACATGATTTACAATTTAATACTTGTACCAATAATCCGTACATTTATATCTTCTGTATCTTTAATACGTGTAATATATTTTAAAATTCACTATTCATCCATAATTCACTAGTAATCCTTATCATGTACTTCATATATATATATTGTAATTTAGCCATCAGTACAATATTTCGTGTAGTAATATAATTTACTTTTAATAATACATATAACATAATATTCATCATCGACATGTATTATAAAACATTTATTCATACCTTATAAGTTCCGATTCATCATAATCAATTTTTTACTCATACACTTAAGCATCGTTTTTAGCATTATCGAAATTAGCTCCATTGGAAAGCATGTCATTTTATAAGTAAAACAAATATCATCAGAGTTGGAAGATATCACGCTATCACAAGTTTTATAATGACATGTATTTCTAGACTTCATATATACTACGTTCGATCCGAGAACCGACTAAACCTTAGCTCTGATACCAATAAATGTAACACCCCATACCCGTACCCGATACTGGGATAGGATACGAGGCATTACCGAAATTTTTAGAATAATTTCAATTAATTTATATCATTTAGTACTCATTTTCATGTTTCATGTAGCATCCTTTTCATATTATATTTCTCGTATCATATCAAATATTCTATCATTGAATCATTGGAGTTCCGATGGATTTCTTAACAATACATTCAAAGCGTACATTTCCATATTCCATCAATTCATATTCAGAAATAACCCTTAGGACGTTTAATCATCAAGCACTCTCTCGAGTCACATCTCATGTAACTGTAGTAAATCAGGATTACCTTTTAAGTCAAATCCTACCCACCTTAAGTTATCATAAGGAATCATGTATCGTGTAACCGAAGCGAATCAGGATTACCCTTTTCAGGTCAAATCCTATCCACCTTAGGTTACCATAATGGATCATATATCATGTAACCGTAATCCTATCCGCCTTAAGTTACCATAGTGAATCAAGAATAAATCTTATTCACTTTAAATTACCACAGTGAATCAGGAACAAATCCTATCCACTTTGAGGTATTATATTGAATCAGGAACGAATCCTATCCACTTTATATTCTCGAGAAGGCTTTTGTCAGATTAACCATCCGTGTTATCTATTTCTGCAACACATGCAGGAACTCTTTCATTTGGGGAATCACCTATATCCATCTAGAACCCAATATTCAAACAAATTTTATCCCTTTCAAGTAGTTTCAGAACATGTTTTATTTCTTTCATTTCAACATCCATACATTTCATATATTCAATTCAAACATCATATAAAATATAATAAAATATTTAAATTGACATATTTACATGCTCATTCAAGTTATACGAACCTACCTGACTAAATTACAGAATACCAAGATTTAGGGATATTTTGGTAATATACCATTTTCCTGATTTTCACTCGATCTTAAATTAATAATTTCATTCAATTTATTAATTTAGATAATAAAAAAATTCATTCCCTTCAATTTGGTCATTTTTGACTTTTTTACAAAATTGCTCCCTAAAGTTTTACTTTTATTCAATTTAGTCCTTGAGCCTAAAACATGTAAATTAGCCATACTAGCTGAATATTCATATATATTTTCCTCATCCTCCTCTCCATTCCACATCCTTAATGTCTATAACATGCTTATAAGTAACATTATCTATAATTTCACTATTTACTTATATGTATATTCAAAGTTGTCCATTTGTATCATAGTTACTAAATTATTTTTATCTTAAGATACAGAACTCCAAATTAAAATCCACTAATTTTCCCTGAAACTAGACTCACATATATTCTTACTATAAAATTTTTAGAATTTTTTATTTAGCCAATAAGTACAGTTTATTCTTTAAAGTTACCCATGTTCTGCTGTCTGGTAGTTCTGACCCTTCTTCGCTAAGAATTAATTATCTCCTAGTACAAGATTCGGATGATGTTTCTGATTATTTATATTGAAAAAATACTGATTAAGGATTTTAAACATATAAATTTAAGCCCTTAATTATTTTTATCCATTTTTTGATGATTTTCCAAAGTCAGAACAGGGGAACCCGAAATCATTCTGAACTTGTCTCACAAAATTTATTGTATCTCATAATTCAAAATTACATTGCTTACACCGTTTCTTCTATAAAACCCTAGACTCAATGAGATTTAATTACATATTTTTCTCATCCTCTAATTGAATTTCCACAATTTATGGTGATTTTTAAAAGTTAGCCTACTGTTGTTGTCCAAAACTGTTTTAGTGCAAGATATTTATTTACCATGTTTATAACATCCTTATTTTCTTTCTCTACACTATTTCTCATTACTTTCTCTTCACAAACATATCAAGAACATAAAACTTTATATAAGAAAACTCTACATTAACATCATTTTCATGCTTTTTCAATAGTATCAAACTTAAAAATATATTGAAATCTTGATGTTCTTACCTTGTCTCATTGATTTCAATCTTTAACTTGATTTTCTCTCTTCTCCAGCTTCTATTTCTTGAATCTAACTTGATATTCTAGATCCTCATGGTTCTTTTCATCTTTATCTCTTGATAATTATGGAAATTCTTTTGATTTCTAAGTGAAAATGGTGGATTTTTTGTGGAAGGACCAAATTGTAAAGAAAAGAAAACTTTCTTTCTTCTCTTTTCTTCTAACATGAATTGCATGGATCAAAGATGATAGAACTTCTTCATCTTTCCTTCCTTATATATTAAATAAATTAATAATAAAATAACAATAAATAATAAAATATCTCATTAAAATATTAAAATAATATTTATTTTAATTAAATAATTATAAAATATCATCAACATCATCATTACTTTCTAGATTTCTCTCTCTTTCAATTGACCATTTTGCCCTTTATTATCTTTTAAAATTCCACTCTTGAATCATCATTTAATTTGGTAAAATTACAATTTAGTCCATCATAATTCTTCACCTATTCAATTTGGTCCTAATTCATCCATTTTCCTTAGTTTCTAGATCATTCCACCCTTAAAATATTTACTATTGGCCCTTCAAATTTTTTATATTTACACTTTAACCTCTCAAGTTTTGAGTATTTACTCTTAGGCAATAAAACTTTTCACACTTTTACAATTTAATCCTTTCATGAATCAAGATATCATAATTTACTTCCCAACGTTGTCATAACTCAAAACTTCCCTTTTTTTCACTTGTTTCCTTATTTTTCTATATCAATGATAATATCTTACTATAGAAATTTTCGGGGTCTTACAAGATGTCTCGCCCAAGCTGGTGGATTAGTAAACTTGATTCTGAATTGTCCCAAGTATAGCAGTGGTTTTCTCGTTGGCCAATTTGGGCAAGCCACATATCCTCCCTTTTTCCTTCTTCTCGTTACCTATGAATACTTTGACACCCCTATTTGCCGTAAGATTTTTTGTCTTCTTACTAATTGTAGCTTTGTGAGAGCACCAGAAACCTTGCCTTTTGTTCTTCATGATAATAATATGTAAAATTGATCAGCCACTACATGAAATATATAAACAGAATGTGTGTATGTGTTGGGGGGTTTATATAGGAAATGCACCAATTCACATATCATAGAATTCCATAAAATTCAACAAAAAATATTATAAAATCTCTGCTGAAATCAATTTTAAGAGAGCTGAAATACACTATTCATGCTAATCTCAAGAAAAAAAATAACTCAATTTAGAAGAAAAGGAATAGCACACTACTATCAACCCAAACAAAGCAAAAAACAAATTATTACAAACAAAAAAAAAGAACGATAAAATAATGCTTATCATCAAAAGCAACACTCATAACAAGAATACTCTAGTAATCAAAACCAAGAATTAAGAATCAAACAATCTGATAAAACTTACAACTTGATGCTCTTTACGAAGTAGAAATAACCTGAAAATTAAAATCTGCAACATTAATGAGAAATGATAATTATCCAAAAGATGTTTTTTTTTTATTTCACTTCTAAGAACACATATAAAGTTAAGAAACGGTAAGAAAAGGAAAGAAAATTTGTCAAGAGTCAATCACATGCCACATTTTTTAACAATCAACTATAAAAATCAAATCTAAGTTTAGCTCCAAAATGTAACCAAGACAAATGATCTACCCTTCTCTAAAATCAATACATTTCAAATAATAAAAAAGGGTTTACTCTCATTTCATAATAGATGCTGCCCTTAAAGAGAAATTCCACTAAAAAACAAAAGAAAAAAGAAAAAGAAACCATAAGCTTTAACAATGGAAATGACAAAGTTGAAGATGAATCCACAAACCATCATAAAAGAAACGAAAAAAAGGCTTACAAATTGGATAACAAAGGGGCTGAAGCTTTTAGCTATTTAGGGATCAAATTAAAAAAACAAAAGCTCAATTTGCTTCAAATTCTCTCTTTCTCTAGCTATAGTTTATATTCACTTAGAGAGTAAGAGAGACAGTGTAACGCTCCAATTTTCGGGAATTCTGTGAATGTTGGCATAGGTTTAATTATGTTAGTGGGCCTCTAGAAGGCCCAAGCTTAAGATAAAACCCAACAATTTTAGTTAATTTTTGTTCCATAAGAAAAAGGGGGTGAAATTATGAAAATGTTTGAAAATGCTATAAGCTAAATTGAAGTGGCCAAATAAATAGGAGTGCAAAATAGGAGGATTTGCATGACAAACCTCCCATTTTACATGAAGTGGCCAGCCATCATGTTGTTGTAGACAATATGAGCACTTGATATCCATAATTCATGGTACAAATTGATAATGGGTTAGGTAAATGTTCCATGATAATAGATTAGGTAAATATTCCATGATAATGGGTTAGGTAAATGTTCCATGATAATGGCTTAGGTAAATGTTCCATGATGGGCATTTCATGTCTTTTGTATTAAATAATTAAATGGATGAAATATGAAATTTTATTAAAAGAAAAAGGGGTGAAAAGAACAAAGTTTTGTCCATCTTTGTTCATCATAGCCGAAAGTTAGAGAAGAGAAAGGAGAGGAGAAAGCTCTTGAATGTTTGGTCACTTGGGGAAGAAAATTGAAGGTAAGTTCATGGTAGTTTGCTTCTATCTTGATGTTCATGAGTTCTTCTTGATTCTACCTTAACTCTTGAAGCATATTTTGGTTTTTGGTTGTATTGTGAGCATTTGGTCACGAATTAAAATGAAGGAAATGGTTGTTGTTTCATGTTCTTTTGATGAAAAATGGAAGATAAATGAAGTTGAGCCAAACAAATGAACATGCATGTGCCTTAGATGCTAAAGGGAAAAATCGGCTAACATGTTGTGCTTTAAAATGATGAAATGGAGATTTTACTTAAGTAAAATCATAGATATGTGATGATTGATTGGTGATATACATGTTTAAATAACATGCATGCAAGTTATGTGTGAAAGAGTGAATTTGGTAATAAATCTGCTTGGGACAGCAGCAGTAACGTGACTTTGGAAAATCACCATAAATTGTGGGAGATGAATTAGAAGCTGAATAAATTATGTAATTAAAGCATGTTGAGTCTAGTTTCAAATGAAATAAACGAGAACATATTTTGAATTCTTTACAATGAGAAATTTGATTCGAAATGAAGAGTGGTCAGATTAGTCAAACAGTGAAACATGCGAAACTTTGAGAAAAATCTGGTATTGATTGGACAAACCAAAAATTCTGAAAATTTTATGGATATAATATATATGAGTCTATTTTCAGGGAAAATTAACGGCACTTGATTTGGAGTTTCGTAGCTCTAGTTATAAATGATTTAGTGACTGTTGCTCAGGAAGACAGCTTGCAGTGAAATTATGATTATGTGGTAAACATTGACAAAAATTTGTTAATGAGTTGCTTATTGATTTCTTATAAGCTTACTATGATCTGTAGGTGTGGTTGGCCGAATATTGTAAGGGGTTAATACGTAGTTTGTATTTGAATAGTTAGATTAGCGTGTTAGTAATCCAATTGTAGGCGGTTCGTGTGTGGATCTCGTCAGCATATCGTCGCAAACAGGTGTGTAACTAACACCCTCTTTCTTAGTCTGGATCGGCAAAGTCGAAAAGTCGAAATGCCAAAAACCGGTATTTTGTAGATTTGCGAGTGTGCGAATGCTCGTGAGGTAAATCGATTAATGTTTTTGGTAAGCTGCAAAATTTGGACTGCAAAGTGCATGATTTCTGTGCCCTAGATATTTTGGGGCTTAATGGGCCAAAATTGGAATGATGGGCCAACGGGCCCAATTCAGTAAGAACCCTCGATACGTGATTCTGTTAGTACGTGAAAAGTAGGAATATGCATGAAAAACCTTAAAATAGATAAATTACTGAAATACCTTTAAAAGTGGAAAATTTACAGTTTTACCCCTAGTAGATAAATTACTGAAATACCCCTAGGGTTAAATTGACCTAAATGCATGTTTGACTGTTGTTATTTACTGCATGCCATGTTGTTATTATCCGATGCATAGGATTGGGATATTGACGGAGGAAGTACTGAAAGTGGCTTGTCCACATACTGGAGGCTTTGCCTCAATTTACTGTTAACTGAGCAGCAAGGCTGCAACTGTGGAGTGTTGGGCTGGGTGGGTTGAGCTATTCCCCACATGGAGTGTATGGCTGGTACGGGTGGAGTGTAGTGGTTGGTGGGTTGAGTAGTCTCCCCAAATGGGCTTGCATATGTTTATTGATGTTGCATGTATTTTGAAATGGGCCTATGGGCCATACTGTTATCTGAATAAGGGGCTAAGGCCCAGTTTATTGTAATCTGAAAAGGGCTCTGGCCCAGTATCACTGTTACCTGAATGGGCTTAGGCCCAATAGGCTTGAGCTGACTTGGGCTTTAAATGGGTTTTCCTTACACACTGAGTTTCCCCAAACTCACCCCTTTTATTTTCATCCACGCAGGAAATCCCCAACCATAGTGGGCTTGGAGCTGTGAGGGAATTCGGAGTGGCCACCCGTTCTGAAAGTTTGATTTTCTTCTGGTGAACTGGACATCCTTTTATTTACGTTTGAAGTTTTGGGTTTTTAAATGTAATAAGGCCGCTTAATTATTTTTGATGGTTTTAATATGTATTACTAAGATAGGTATTAACACGACAACAAGCAAAGCTTCCGCAATGAAAGTATTTTCCAAAATTAATCACTTTTCCTAAAAGTGACTTAATCAAATCGGTTTCCTAGAAATATCCATGACGTTAAGGTGTGGCAATGGCGGTATGCATGTCTAGGATTGGATCCGAAAGGAGCTTGGTACTTAAGCAGTCCGATGGACTCACCACCTCTTTTCCGGTTTCTTACCTGGTGCACAGCTTCCATTCACTTTAACCTATAATGAAATTATCTTTTAAAACACTAAGTAAGTTTTTCTGGATCAACAATATAAAATATTTTGAACGCTTCGATGTGGCATGTCGGATCTGGTCATAACGTCTGGGCCGGGTTTGGGGTGTTACAGACAGAGAGCTTATAAAAAATTTTGGGTGAAAGAGAAGTGAATTTATAACTAAAAGACATAAATATTTAAAATTGTAATTTTTTTAATTATTTTTAAAAAGAAAAAAAAAGGAAGGAAAATGCGGGGCCTACAACTTCTATGGAAGAAAGTTGCTGTGTAAGAATTGCAAAGGAAAACCAAACTACGAACCATGTTTTCCTCACGTGTTTGAAATTTCAAACCCTCTTTAGTCTTCACTAAAAAATATAATTATTTTTATATTTTGTTTTGTATTTTTATTTTTATTTTTTTATTATTTTATAATTATATTGTATTTAAAATTATCAGATTTGTTTTTGCATGCATTTTTCTCTTTCCTTTTTTCTCACCAACCTTCCTTTTATGATATTTGTAATTATTAGTATTTTTTTTTTTAATTTTCAAACACAATTAATAGAGTTACATATATACTTTAAGCATATATTTATATAATTATCCTACAACGGGGATCGAATGCGGGTTCCACCTCTTTCAAGATTCATTAAATTGAATATCGATGGTGCCTGTAGTCCGGTTTCAGGTTTAGTCGCGTCGGTAGTAGTGGTGAGAGATGAGTACGATAATTAGGTGTGTGGGATAGGTAGAAATATCGGCAGGTATAGTGTTGAATAAGCGGAGGTATGGGTAATTTATGACGGTCTTATTATGGGGTGGGATGCTAAATGGAGAGATATTGAAACAGATTGCACACTTGCTATTAAAAGTATCAATGGTGGTTTGAGAGGGTATTTACATAGAGATTTGGTTCTAAGAATTCTGGAGTCATTTAGTCGTGAATGAAGAATTGGTTTTGAGCAAATTCCAAGGGAGGTGAATTATGTCGCTCACTTGTTGGCTGGAATGATTAAGGGTTTCCCGGTTGGTGCCCAAATTTTTCATACAGCTCCCTTTTTGGTCCTTCACCAGTTAAGGATGGATAGCATGTTTGTGCTTTTGATTCCTGCTACAACCTGTTAGTTGAATAATCCACTTTCTTGTTACCAAAAAAATGTACCGTAATATGATGATTGATGACCATAGTTAAAAAAAAAAAGGGTTCTTGTTCCCATTTGGCCATAAAACCTTAGTATGTGCATTCATTCCTCATTTTATTTTAACTTATTTATATCAATTTTACGTTGGGTTTTGATTGATCAAACCAAATACATACTATACTATGAAGACAAATAAAAAAATAAAATCGAAAAAAAAGGAATTTCATCTAAATTACGGTTTCGATCGAATCACGTTAAATGAACTTGTACTTCAAATTTTAACATAATTGTACACATTTTTTGTTGTTTTTCAGAATGATTAAACATTGTTTAATGTTCTTATGTTCTATTAATTATTTTTAATAAATCAACTAGTACTTTTTCGATCGGATGTGAATAAAAACACTTTTATTTTAACACATATATGTCAATAAGCTTAATTGCATTTTAATATTTTAATGTTCATCCTAATTAGGGCTTTGATCGAGTCAAATCAATACTATGGAAACAAACAAAGGAATATAATAGGTAAAGAATTTGATCTAAATTAAGATTTCAGTCAAATCACATTAAATGAATTTATACTTCAAAATTAATATAAATGTATCTATTTTATTGTTATTTTTTAAAACGGTCGGACCCTCCATGACCATGAGATCGGGGGTTTGATCCCCGCCCATGGGAATGGAGTACATTTCCTGGCCAGTCGTTTACCTCTTTGAAGAACACATGTGGTGAGAGTACTAGTCACCATTATTGGCAGTAGATACCCTGGTTTCGACAAAAAAAAATGATCGGACCTTGGTTAATGTTTTTATGTTCTATTAATTATTTTGATTAAAGAAATTAGTACTTTTCTAATCCAATGTGAAAAAAAACCTTACTTTATATGTGGCAATTGAGATTATTTCGAGATGGTGTTTCGGTTTTGTGGAGGGACTAAAAGGTGTTCAACAATTTTCATGGAGAGATTACCAAAAAAAAAACTCTTTTGGAAAGGGTTATGGAAAATTTTTGGTTATCACGGTCATGTTATAAATGCTTTTATTTCAAGGAAACGTAGTATGAGAGGACAATATTTTGGCTTTGTAAGGTTTCCCAAGTTTGCAGAAGCTCGTAGAACCATCGCCAAGCTTAATGGATATGCTGTGTTTGGAAGTTAGGTCTTCACAAGAATGGCTAGATTTAATCAAAGATCTTCCTTCTAGAAGAGAAGGGATTTGACCAAGGTCAAAGGGTGAATAAAAAAAACCACTACTTCTTGAGGAAAATATTTTTCACAATGATCGAATCTTGATTAATGGTCTTATGTTCTATCAATTATTGAATAAAACCACTACTTTTTTTATCAAACATGAATAAGAAAACCTTTATCTTAACGTTTATGCATGAAAAAGTTAACATAAACCCTCTTGACTTGGTTGACTGTATAATCTTGGTCTTAATTAGGGTTTTGATCGTGTCAAATTAGATACTATGGAAACAAATAAAGAAAACATAACCGACAAAAAGGGATTTCAACTAAATTAAGGTTTTGGTAGAAGTATATTAAATGAATTTATTAAAAATTTGATATAATTATATATATTATTTGTCGTCTTCCACAACAGTCGAATCTAGATTAATGTTCTTATGTTCTATTAATTATTTTGAATAAAGCAACTAGTACTTTATCGATTAAATATGAAAAAACCGTTTTATTTTAACATATATGTCAATAAGTTAAAATAAATTCCCTTGACTTTATTAACTTATAACGATTTAATGTCAATCATAATGAAAGTTTTAATCGAGTCAATTTAAATAGTTACTATTTAAAACTAGTGGCAAATATTTCCCACTCTCTTCTTTTCATAAAAAAAACCCTAGCTGCTCAACTTTTTAAAATTCAATTTTTGCTTCATCGGCGGCATTGGCTTTTGGGTTGGTTGTTGATAGCAGTTTCTTCAATATCTTTTGTAGTTCTATTTTATTTTTAATTTCAGTCCACATTATCGTAGTTTTGTCCACAGTTTTGTTGTTTTATTTTGTCCACTCTGTTTTCTTTGAAAACAGATGTGGTTGTATTTTCACTTTTTATTTTAAGTCATGCTCTGACGTATATGTGAAGTTTGTCAATATAAGAGTTTTGCCAGAGCTTTTAAGACTTGTTCTTGAAATGTTTTATCATGATAGATCATATTGATGATGATAGATCCGAGATGATAAGGATGAGGATAGGTCATCTGAGACCTGGCCTTTTGTGCATTACTAACATGGTGTGTCTTTTGGAAGTTTTTCTTGGTTGGAAGCTACTGGGAAGGCTACGAACTTAGAAATGGAGACCAAATTAACGAAATGACCTTAAATCTTTGCATACTTACCCCTAATCGAATTCTTTGGGATTCAGAAGTGAAAGAAATCATTTTATCTACTAATAGCAGGAAAATTGGCGTATTTTCAAATCACGCGCCTATTGCCGCAACTATAGATATAGGTATTTTGAGAATACGCCTTAACGACCAATGGTTAACAATGGCTCTGATGGGTGGTTTTGCTAAAATAGACAATAATGAAATCACTATTTTAGTAAATGATGCGGAGAAGGGTAGTGACATTGATCCACAAGAAGCTCATCAAGCTCTTGAAATAGCGGAAGCTAACTTGAGGAAAGCTGAAGGCAAGAGGCAAACAATTGAGGCAAATCTAGCTCTTAGACAGGCTAGGACACGAGTCGAGGCTATCAACGCGATTTCGTAACAAGTTGGTTAATCGAAAGAATTTCTGTAGAAACAGAATTTTCATTTATACATCCCATTTTGATTATGCCGATTAAATAGAATCAAATACAATCAAAAGTAATTCTGTAACAACTCGAAATTTATGATTAACGGAAAGTGTATTATCGAGTCTCCATTTTTTGGAAAATGAATTCGTAAATATTTTTAATAAATATTTACGAAGTTAATTGAGTGGTTAATTAGAGTTTAATTAGGTGAATTTAGTTTAAATTAAGGATAATTAGGAAAAATGAATAAATTGAATAAGGGGTAAAAGTTGAATTATAGATTAATAGAAAGTAAAAAGGACCAAAATGGCAAATATGCCATTTAGCACAAATTGAGGCAGCATATGAAGTAAAAATCTAAGATTTTTACTTAGATTTTAATTATAAAATATATATATTAGTAATATATTATATTATATTATATTAATTTAAAATAATTATATTATAAGATATTTATATGATAATTAAATTAAATTCATGACAAATGTATGGTGGTGATTTAATACAAGTGTATTAATAAAAATACATACACTTGTAATACTATAATTAATTATTAAAAAGATATTTATTAAATGATTATATTATATTATATTATATTAATAAATAAATAAAGCATGTAATAAAAGAAACAAAACATAAAAAAAACAGAATATAAAACGAAACAGAGAAGGGAAAGGGGGGAAAGAAAAAGAGAAAGAAAAAGAAAGGAAAATTAGGGATTTCAAGGTTCTAAGCTTAAGTGGTAAGTCAATTTAGTCTTTTTTCTTGTAATTTTGATGTTTTTGGAATCCTAGAGATAAATATTATTTGTTTTAAGTGGAAATTTTGAAAGTTATTAGATTTCTAGATATTGTTCATGTTGAATAAATTGATAGAATTTCAAGTTAGAAGTGAAATAAGGATTGAATTGTAAAATAAATCATAAGTTTTGAATAGTAGGGACTAAATTGAAAGAATTTCAAAATTATGGTTTTGTGGTGAAATTAGAGAGTTGAAATTAGTTTAAAGTGGAAATTGAATAAAAATATTGAGCTAAATATGAAGAATAAAAGTTAGTCTCGGTTTAGGGACTAAATTAGAATTTAGACAAAAGTTGAATAAAAATTTGAAATATTCAATGTGAAATTGACTGGTAGTGTATTGATAATTTTTAATTGTTTTAATTTTCGTAGCTAACGTTGTCCCGAAAAACCTCGGCTAAGAAAGGAAAAGGCAAAGTCAACAAGGGTTAGCTCGAAAATTACAATTTGTATTTCTATAATCCGAATTTAATTATTAATTGTTATATTTTAATTTAAATGTTTATGGTAAAAAAAATTAAGGTAAGTGTAGTATATTGGATATTGAATTGAGTGTTTGTGAAATTATGATTTATGTAATATTTGAGCATTGGTATTGAATTTAAATTGAATTGGTATTTAATCCGAATTTTAATTATTAATTGTTATATTTTGGTTTATATGATATTGTAAGTAATTAAGGTAAGTATTAGTAATTGTTATTGAATTGAATTTATATGGATATATGTGATTGATGTGAAAATTGAATATTGGATGTATGTTATATTTGAAAAATACATTGATTGGGAATGTGATAAAATTAATATGAATAATTGATTATTGTGAAATTTGAATATTTGTTATTAAAAAGTAAAGTGAATTGTATTGAATTGAGAATATATGTGATTAATTGAAATGTGTATTGGTTGAAAAATTGAAAGTGAATTGAAAACCCTATTAACAGTATTCGGGCTAAGTCGGATATAGTTGGCATGCCGTAGGATTGGAAGTGTTCAGGGATACTTCGACCTTGAGTCGATGAGGCACTATAAGTGTCGTACTATTACTTTGACTTCAAGTCGATGAGGCACCATGTGTGTCGTACTATTACTGTTACTTCGGTTTAATTCGATGAGGTCTGAGTATCGTACTGTTACTGTTTACTTCGGCAAAGCCGATGAGGCACTGAGTGCCGTACTGGTGTGTTGGTTGGATCCGTGTATCCGTCAATGTCCAAGCCATGTTAATAAGGGTAAAAAAGGTACTGAATGACCGACTGTTACTAAATGATATTATAAAGGTTCTGAATGACTGACTGTTATTGAATGATATTGATAAATTGATTGATATTGAAAAATATTGACTGATATGGAGCTTGGAATAAACGAATTACTGATTGAAATGTGAATTGTTGAATATTATTTATTGATATTGAACAGTGAACAGTGAACTGAAACATGATTGAAACACATGAATTATGTAACTCTAAATGGGATATAAGTGAATAATATTATTGCTCAAGTGAATTGTGAACATATTGTGGAAAATTATATGGGTTAGTAGATGAAAGAATTGATTAAGTTATAAAGGATTTATCTATGAAATGAATAATTATATAATGGTGATTGTTATATGATTTTTAAGTGAAAGTTATATTTTCATATTATTAAGTGTTCAAATTATAGAAATACCACTGAGTTCATACTCAGCGTACGGTTTGTTTCCATGCGCAGGATAGGTTAAAGTTAGACCATTGAATCAGCATCCCAGGCTGATCTCGAACTCAACGTGATGAGGTATATTAATTATTGGTAATGGCATGTACCTAAATGTCTATGTGGGTCATTTTGGATTGTCAATGTAATGATGAAATAAGTAAATTTAGATTTAGTAATAGTATATGGTAGGAATTGGCTTATTTAGTAAGAATTTGAACCATTTGATCATGTATGTGAAATACTTAAAAAATTCATCATATAGGCACATAAAATATCTAATTTGACATGTTTTGAGTAGGTTTGAATGTGATTTAAAGTAATTGAATGAATGGTTATTGGAATGTTTGGTATCTTAAATTGCAGGGCTGGTAAATTTGTTGTTTAAGGCTTATTTTGAGTCCACACGGCCTAGCACACAGGCGTGTGGACTGGCCGTGTGAAAACTGCACCTTAATACTTTCAAGTCAGAGAGTTACACAGGCTCTCAACACAGTTGTGTGACCTAGCGACATGGCCATGTGATCTAGTGACACGGCCGTGTGAGTCACACGGGCAATCCACACGGGTGTGTGGGTACTTTTCATAAGGAAAATTTTGAAATTTTGAGAAAAATTCGTAATGATTTTAAATTAGTCTCGAATTGATTTTACTGTTCATATTGGGCTTCGAGGGCCCATTAAAGGGACAATATGTTAAACCTATGATAATTGTAAACAATTATTTTAATTAATGTCCGTAATTGAACTGTATTGACTGGTAATGTCCCGTAATCCTATTCTGGAGACGGATAAGGGTTAGGGGGTGTTACAAATTTATCGTCAAGTTGACTTGACGATGGCAAGGGTAGGGTGTAAATTTTAATAATTTGATCGAGTTGATGCAATTATTCTACTGTTGTAGTTACTGTCAATTTGTCCTCCTTTTCTGAAATTATTTTGAAAAAAAGGCATTTGTGTTAGCTTGAAACGATTTATTTATAATTTATACTCTGTGTCATATCTTTGTATTATTATCATTCATGTTTTCTATTAATAATAATATTTTTCTTTAAAAAAATAGTATTTAAAAAAGGAAAAATATATAATCGATATAAAAAATACATTCAAATTCGGGTTTCAATTTAATCAAATTAAATAAACTCATACTTCGAAAATAAAATTCAAATTGAACTAGTATTTTTTTGTTAAATCACCTAAAATTGGATGGAAAAATTAGTGTTTGTTAATTTTATTACATAACATACATGTAGATAGGCACGTATATGACACATCAGTATTTAATTAATTTTTAAAATATTTTAAAATTAAACTAATTAAATGAGATAATGATAATTTTTTTAAATTGAAAATCTTTTGAGTAATACCGTGGGAGGAAAAAAATCGTCAAAATGGTGGGGCCCATTCTCTTGAAATGGCATAGGCAATACAGATATGTATGAATCCTCTTAAGATTACTTACCAATTTAAGAGATTTTTATGTATTTATTTTTAAATGAATTTAAAAATATAAAAAAGGTTAATTACATATACACATCATCTAACCATTGGTTATTATATTTACAAAAAGTTTCCTTTCTCTCTCTTTTTATTTGGATAGACATTCATTTATTTACTATTTTTTTGCCTTTCTTATTTATGTGAGATTCCTCGTAAAGCTTCGACAATCTTGCTCTAACCAATCTCCAAATATGGAGAATTTATTGTTCCTAACCATTTTAGCTCCCTGTTCACACATGGGCTGAATTACAAGTATCAAAATTTTCATTTTAATTTAATTTTTATATCATCATTTTATGTATATATATTACATGCACAAATAATTATAATTGTAATAGGTAATTTGTAGGTACCCAAAATGATAAATTTACTTTACAGAATTTATGAAATTATAAATTAATATGCCAAAATTTTATAATTCATCTTTAGAATAAAAAAATTAGATAAATTAAACTTGAATTAGGTAAATTTTAGAATAAGATAATTTCAATTACAAACACAATAACTCCATTTAAGAAATATAATTTTAAGCAAATATAATTTTTTATATTTTCTAAAGTTTTAATTTATTTTAATATTGATTTGTTAAAATTTTCAGAATTTTTATATATTTTTAAAATTTCCAATTTGATTTTCATATTTTTCTTTTTCTTTTTTAATCTTTTACCTATTATTCACTTAATAATAACTTGGTCGCGTTTGAGGTGAGAGGTCTCCTTCTCATAGGGATTATTATGCCAGTATCCAAATATATATATATAGTACAAAAGCTAATTTTATATGAAAGGTTTTTTTTATGGGAATTATAAGTCAATTAACTGGTTAATTTAATATACATCAAATGTAAATTATCATTCAAATAAGCCTCAAAATGATGTTACTTCTACATCAGTTTTTATACTTGACCTCACTTGTGGATGCTTAGCCACCATAATCTCTTCTTGCTGCAACCTCACTTCGCTAGGAGCAACATTGTCACATTTTTTATATTATATTATAGAGTAACATCACACACATTCTCTTGTAACACAAATTCTAGTTTTATATAATCCATAAATAAGAAAGGAGAATCCAATTCATTTACAAGGTAATCGTATATGACAAAAACAAAAAGCAACACTACAACTCTATCTGTAGATGAATGAAATGCTTCTAGTTCAAAAAAAAAAAAAAAGGAATGAAATGGTTTATCATATATGAACATCGTAGATATAATAAGAGGAAGAGAAATGTGAGAATCATGATAATATATTGACGGCCTGCGCCCCACGAGCAACCTTGATGAAGACATCCTCAAGAGTGGTGTCAGCCAAACCCCATGCGAACACTGTAAACCTGCTCTTTGCATTCTCAACTGCTTGGAATACATCTGCTATTCTCACCTCTTGCTTTGGCATCTCGAACTTCTGTGTTCCCGAGATTCGGTATATCTTGTTAGCATTTGGGGAGAGATGTTGTACCATGTTCTCCACTTCTTCCTCGTTATTTGAAGATGTTGTTATAGTGAATATGTAAGATCCTCCATATCTGCCCTTCAGCTGCCATACACACCAATCATAGGTTAACATAGCTTTTCTCACATCAAACACCCAAACAAACTTTAGAAGAAAGTGTTCGGAAAAAAATAGAAGATTAAATAGATATATTAAAGATAATAGAATAGAAATTCTGCAGATAAGAGGATTAGTTCAAAAGCTCTGGTCTATGGATAGGGTGTGTAACACGCTACCGTGTAAAAGATGAGAGGAATGAAAGTTTTATCAAGTTGAGAAAATTACTATTAGAGTCAAACTAACCTCTTTTGCATTTCCTATGCACTGTAAGGCGCCATCTACAAAAATTCCTAATCGATCACATAGCACCTCTGCCTCTTCCATTGAGTGCGCTGCAAACATTCAGATAATATTTGTTGGTATCTAAGGGCCAATACTTCTCACCTTCTATTATCAATAATCTTTTTAAATGAAGTGAAAAAGAGAGAGAGCAAAGCATGCAAATAGGTTAAAATCAAGAGTGGCAGTGCAGAGAGAGAGAGAGAGAGATACTGGTGAGAATAATTGCCCTGTCTCGTTTTGCCTGTTTCACAACACTCCACAGACTATTTCTTGAAGCTGGATCAAGACCGGTACTGGGTTCATCCATAAAGACAACCTATTTGCAAAATCTCAAATGATTAAAGCCATGAACAGCACCCCAGGATATAAGATTAGTAATGTCTTACAAAGAAATGTAGAGTGAACCATTTTACCTTGGGATCCCCAATCAGTGAAATGGCAACGCTGAGTCTCCTCTTCATACCTCCACTGTATTTGCCCGCATGTTTGTCTGCAACCCCTCCATGAAATAGGTTGACACTCTTAAGAGAGTCTTCCACTGCCTGAGGCAATTGCATGGGAATGAGCAAAAATAGAATCCCAATATTTTACATGAGGATAAACTACATCGCCTCAACCTGGTTTTCTATGAAGGTCCACCATCCGCCCTTAATATTTGAATATTAAAAGACAAAACGGACGTCTGATAGAAGGGCCTCTAGACTTTATATTTATAATTAAATAATATTTATGAGCATCAACTTCTCCAAGTAAAATCCATAACAAGCTAAGAAGGTAATCTTGACTTACTTGATTTAATGCAGAACCTTTGAGGTTCTTCAGTCTCCCATAAAATAGCAAGTGCTCCCTCCCAGTTAAAGTTTCCCAGAGCAGGCTAATTTACAAATAACAAAATAAGAAATCTTTCAACATGGAAAACAATGTGTTTCTTGGCAAAAGGAAACAATTATATCATACTCATGCTGTGGGCAGACACCCATGCTTGTATAGATTGTATCCATAGAAGTCAGTATATCCAATCCCTGAAGATATGCTGTCCCTGATGTTGGTTTTGTAAGCCCAATCATCTGTCCACAGCATAACACATCAATCTTGCATAGTTTTTAACAGCTAAACCTGATTCTATCTTTATTAAGATACAGGCAGGAGTAAGACGAAAGTAATCCCAACATAGGGAACAAAATGGCTAAAATTACTACTGGGGAAACAAACTAGATCCTAACATGGAAGATTTCACTTTCAGCCCCTCACGTCACAGAAAATGCATACGAGTCTGCTAAGTGCATAAAAGAACCATACTTTCAAATTAGAGAGAGAAAAAAAATAATACACTACCATATTAATTAAAGAAGTCTTGCCAGCACCATTAGGTCCAAGCATGCCAAAACACTCCCCTCTAGGCAAAGCAAGAGACAATCCTCTCACAGCAATTTTCGCAGGATTTCCATCCCTTGCAGGATATATCTTTTTGAGGTTGTCACAAATGATGGGATAACTTGTAGTTGATTCAAGTAGCAACTGTTCAACTTTCCCTCGCTGGAAACAAAAATATAAAAGAAAATATTATTACACAAATGAATTATTCATATCACATTGAGCTACAAACACAACACTTTGAAAGATAAATACTAAGCTACAGTTGTACACTACTCAATGCATAAAAAGTTGTTTTAATTGGCAATGGACCTAGTTGAGTTAAGATAATGGCATAAAAGCTAGAAGGATGCTGTTAGAGATGCACATCTGAAGAAAACTAATAATACTAAAGTTGGAAGAGGTGGAACATGAAGTCTGAACTGGACATTATCTGCTCCATTAAGGCATAAACAAGAAACAGCCACCCTTCTATCACATTAGACCAACTAATGAAATTAGGGAGAAAATGGAATTCATGCTTCTTTAGAAAGATTTGAATGATCAAACCATTTTCGGTTCTACCATAAGAAATAATCATGTTAATAGAATAATAAAGATCCATCTGTCAGTGAGTGAAAGGCTAGTCTTTTGGAAGACTATGAAAATTAAGGGAATAGCGGTCACTGAGCCTTTCAAAGAAATCTACCCTTCAATGAGAAGATGCATTCTACAGAGCCAAAGAATCGGAAATATATTACCTCCTGATTAACATCATCTTTATCCATCTGAACAAAAACTTTTGATCCCTGTCTTTGCAGACTAGAACTCCTAAAAGATGATGCAGGCTTTCTACGGAATCTTTGCAAGAAAAACAGAGGGCTCTTCCCGGCACCCGAAGATGAAACCTGATCCACATAATATGCTACAAATAGAACCACAAACCACTCAACAAGAATGATAATCATGACCTCACTCATCCCATTAGAGCTATCACTCAAATCCCCCACCGCATCCCATGTGTGCCCATATAATTTCCTTGGAAAGAATATTCTCCAAACTCATATAATCCCCGATACAAAGCAAATCCAGGAAATAACTCCATTACAATAAGCCAGCCTCCTACAAAATCAAAAAAATGAGTCTCATAGTAAGTATGGAGAAAGGTACAAGTGAAGATGGTCAGTTTAAATGAATAATAATGAATCTTTAGAGATTGAAAGAATCTACTTCTAGAAATGTGTCACAACTATTCTAAGTTTACAGAAGCCAAATTTATTATTACTACAGCCTCTGGGATAGAATTCATTTCTCAATTCCTTACTAATCACTATTTCCCAGTTCCCACCATTCAATAAGTCAAAAGAAGTAATTGACTCTCAGAAGCATGAGTAAAAATAGTAGGATGAGGTTATTCAAACATTTATAAAAGGAACGGTCTCTGCCAACAAAATTAAATGCTAAAATCAGTTGCTTCAGGCCGCAAAAGATATTAGCTTCTTGAAAGCATCATCTAATCAAGATATTAGTTTCATTAACAAATAATTCAAGCATACAAGATAAAGATAACAAATTGCATTTTTATAAGTCCTTAACAGTTAAACTTACTGGGAAATGAGTCATCTTCAAGGAAGGGCTGGAAGAGAAAGCCTCCTAAAAGTCCTGTTCCAAAGACAAATATGTATCCAACAACTGCAACCATTCACAAGTAGTTACGAGAAATAAGTCAGTTAACTAATCTTTAAAAGAGTAGACTTTTGCCAACTAAGAGTGAATCGAAGAGCTAAGATAGACCTGAAGCAGTCTTAACATTTGAAAACATTGCAGCTACAAGGAAGGCCAGGGAAATTTGCAGATTTATGTAGAGGAAGTAAAACACAAACTGGATGCTATAATCATTTAGTGTGAAAAATTTCAACCCTGGAAGGAAATCAAACACATTAAAAGAGAAGCTTGAAGTAAAGATATTAAAGAGCAGTTAACTGATTAGATTAGTACCAATGACTGAGCCAAATATCACAAAACATAACATGTACAGCAAAGAGATGACAAGAAAATATGCATAAGATATCATCCAATAAGGTCCATCTCCAAGCCCGTGCATTTTCATCATAACTCGCAGTTTTTGCTGTTTTTCATAGACCAGTGAAGCCAACACCACCTACATTGAAAACCAGAATGTTAAGGCAAATATAGAACAATATATTATAAACCGTCAAGACATTAACAGAAAGAGATCATAACTAACAGTTGACAATGACTCAGGAAAATAAAATTGTAACCATGACCTTGGATCAGATTTTCCATATAATAAGTTTGCTCATAGGTTTACGAGGCAATGCAGAAAGCCGACAACTAAGACATAGATTTGTTATCCAAACGTCATAAGAGTAGAGGTGAAGTGAAAAGGAAGGAATATTGCAGGAAGAGGTGCACGGTTAAATTTTGCTTACTGGGCTTATGCCATTACATGAAGAACAGTGGAGCACTGACAAATGACAATAGTTGTCCATGTCAATTTGCGATAACCTCTCATATCATCTCTTTATATAACAACACTAAAAAAGTATTCCCTTGGCCCTTCGTGTGAATATTGCGCATTGTTCATAACTAACCCCGATTTTTATCTAAAAATCTCCCTGGCATGAATTAGAAATTAAATCTGATTGTAGAACTTTTACTATCAAATAAATGTTACCAAACTGTGATAATTTTGATAATGATCAATAGGAGTAATAATGTTAAAATTGTGCAACCATACATAAGGACGAATACCAATGAAAAGAGAAATACTTACGGGGAACAGTTGTAAAACAACCCATGTAAAGAAGAGTGTTCCCAGAAGAGATGACAAATCAATTCTGAGTTCTGTTTCAGGTTTTGGCATTTCTTTGACAAAATCTAGTAGCATTTTTGTAGCAGGCCCTTGCAAAAACTGAAGGTAGGCATTGGATACCTGTAAATATGACATTAGCAAATATCAGTATTCACTAGCTTTTGATCAATAAGCAACTACCATATAAATTTGTGGAATAAAGAGAAAGGTAGCAAGAAATAAGAAATAAATTTATAAAAGGGCAAAGCACATTAGTAATGCAAATCGTATAACATATTTGGACCATTGAAGCAGCCTTATCCCTTAGAGTCACTGACTAAACCAAAATGCAATGTGCATAGATAGAATATATAGTATAGCCAAAAAACTCAAATATGATGGGTAAGGTTTCTATTTGTACCTAAAAGGAACACCATAAGCCAATTAAAATGATTCAAGATTTTAAGTAAAAAAACAATTGTCATATTTTGCTGCAAAAACAGAACACCTAGTCTCCAGAAAAATGGACTGGAAAAGACTAAAATAGAAACAATGAACCATTGGTTTCTCAACCATATTCCCATTAACAACTGTTTGGGGAGCACGGTTGAAGAAGTAGAGTACAGAACTCAGATTTTAAAGCCTCTCGCTCATAGTTTCCTAAATCCTAACTGCTTAGTCAAAACAGATTTGTCCTGCTAACATATTTCTTGCTGTCAGATGTTGATATATAAATCGCAACAACCTTACGAACCAAAACCGGAAAGAGATGATGAGCTTACAAGAGATAACACCAGTCTGCTTGAGAAATCAAACCAGAAAGAAATCAACGTATATTTTAGAATGGTTCTCATAGATGCCTCTTTTTCCTTATAACTTTTTTGTTCAATCCATTAAGTAAAACTGATGAGCAAGATTTGACTCCAAGACATTCACGCCTTCCTTTCTTTAGAAAACTAGAGGATGATATTTGTCAACCATTTTAAATAGTATATGAGAGTCTAAGATTAATCCCAGGTATAAGATTAGTACTGCCAAAGAATCAGGCAAGGAGGAAAGCTGACTTTAGCTAATTCAAATATATACCAGATTGACAGATCGTGGAATCCGCAACAATGCCATAGAACTACCAGTTGAGTAATTCCTATAGGTAGAATTGTACCAGACGCTCACATTAAAATTATTGCCATCTGAATTCAAGAAATCATATGCTGTGGAAAAGATAAATTTGTCAGTATTTTTCTCTACCACACATGATTTTATGTAAATTAGGTAAAACAATAGCAACAACACAATTTAAGCTAGACTAACCTGAAACAAACTCATCTATCTTCTCTTCTGAGTTCCCTTTTCTGTAACCTCTATACAGCTCATTGTTCACCTGGGAAGAACTATTGCGCCATAGGTATAAACCTTGAACACATCGTACCTCTACATCCACAGAAAATTAAAGAAGTAAGCATAGAATCACCATCTTCCTGAAATCAAATTTTAATGCAACATTGTGATTTTTCTTTAGAGAAAGGTAATATTGTATGGAAGGACAATTAATCAACTTTGGGTGAGTTCCTGCATTGAATTTCTAACATAAATGAGCTAATCTAAGGCATTAGGTTTACAAAGTGCTCTACTTTGAGATTGTTTCTGAGTTTTACTGACTATCTCAAAAATAATAAAGAATCAGGCCAGAGAAGTTCAACAAGCAGAGTTTGACCCTATGAGACCTCAAAGGCAATAAGATCTGTCAATGTGTTTTCCAACAACAATATATGTGTAAGTATCATAAAGGAGCCTTAATGTTAGATAGATTCATGCAAGTCTAAAATCTACCTACTAGTGCAACAAACTTGTACTTGGCAAAATAAACAAGAATATGAAAAGTGCAACAGCTATGTAAGTTTACAACACAAAGGAACTTCAAATTAATGTATTTTCCAACAAATATTTCTTGTCCTTATATGACCATGCCTAATATTCTTGAAAATTTCCATTGTGGCATTTCAACTAGTCTATTCATGCAGTCTCATTCATATAACAAGAATGTCAGTGGCATATACCTTTTTCCCTGGCTATAGATGATTGGTTGATTAGAACAGAAAATGTTGAGTTTGATGTGCATTGACTTTGAACGTTATAGAGGGGAAGTGCTTGAACAATAGCGGGTTCGAGGTAATTGTAACCCTCGGGATATGTTGCTGTACCCTGAAAAGTTTTGAGAAGACAAATTATAAACCAAAAGATGGGAAGCAGTATTATGACATCAGATTCTAAATCATCACCAAAATCAGAAACTATGTCTATATAAGTGGAAAAAGGAAGGAACAAAAAGGAGAACTACTTACCAGGACATTGCTGGACACACTGCTTGCAAAATCAGAGGAATTGATATTCAAAGAAGTTGAGAACATGGTCTGCGTCAAAACTACCAAAGCCAGAAAAAGCAAGTTTTAATCTGATGTGGTTTCATCTTTCACTGCAGCAATTAGTTTAAAGTCAAAGAAACTTGAATTTTAAAACAAGGGATGAGAAGTAAGATGCATACTTTGACTAAGCGTTTGATTATTCCCAGTGAAAAATGAAATTGCAGGACAAGTCCCCGTACTTCTGCAAGACTCATTTGGGAAGTCTGCAGCCATATTTGAATCAGATCTAACTGCACGATATTGGGGACCTGGTACTTGTAATAGTGCAGGCCATTCCGGGGGATTGGGAATAGGACAAGTTGATACTTGATCTACTGTCGAGTACTCTATCCCACATTCTCTCCTCTGGCAATTACCATTTGCGTTTCTTTCAACACAGATACAACCACAACGATTGTCCGCATTATCTAGTGAACTGTCCAACACTTGTTGCACCACAACAAACAGAACACAGAAAAATAACGGGAAGGAAATCAGCCGAATGTTTGCCCCTATGTTCCTTTTCTGCAAAATACCATAATATATAAATAACAAAACCTTTTCAAGGAAAAAATTTTATTAAGGGGAAAATATCAAAGATCATCCTACCTAGTAAACCAATCATCAACAACTGAAATAAGCAATCGTAACAAGAAATACAAAGCAAAACCAGGCAAAAAAAAAAAAGAAAGAAACTCTAACCCAGTATTGCTTTTCATTTTCCAAGTTGAAGTTTACTAAAAAAAAAATCCGAAATTTTCACAACAAAACAAAGATATCTTTTAGGAGGATAAAATGAATGGAAAAAAGGTGAGAAATTGAATGAGATGGACCTGAAAAGTCAAGTTCTTTCTGAGAAGAGCGTTGGCCTGCGTCCAGAAACTGGCTGGCCCCAGTGTTGGACGCTGATCCGCCATTGATACAACTTTGCTTAGACGAAAATCAAGTTGTAAAATTCAGAGAAAATTAAGAGTTTAAAGTCTTCGGGTATGGTTTTATAGGAGGGAAAGGGAGCTGTTTTTCTCAGCTGTTTCGTATATTTGCTTTCCGGACTGCTGCTTATTTATTAAATAAAGGAATAAACCAGTCTGAAATCTGAATTCTCCTTTCCTATACTTTTACTATTCTGGTAGATTTCCAGATTTCCCCGCTATTTTCAAACCTTGTTGCCTATATTATTATTATTATTATTCTACTCATCAAGTCTTAACGCGTTTCGGCTCTTTGGCCCTTTGCTTCCAAAATACCCCCAGTTCTTAGCAGAAATAGCCGAAATGTCCTTGGAGACCAAACATATGTTATTTTATTATAATAAAAAAAATAAAACTAAATGCTATTTTTATTATTACTTCTAACTTTTTTTTTTAATTTATCGGTTGATGTTCCTTTTTATGAATTTCACCTTTTCTAATATTACCAGGAAGTAATTACCATTTCCCTAAAAAGTAATTTGCTTACCCTACTATAGATTATTTCTTTACCTTTTGTTTTACATTTAATATTTATTGAGATGAGTGAATGATACAAAATTCGAATCGAAATTAACAAAAATAATTTTTAGATTTCTTGTTAATATATTTTTATTTTTATTTATTTTCTTGGTGTAATTATCATTATCTATTGATATCACATTAACATGAATATGTTAACATCTAAACTGACAAATCCTTGCCGTACGGCTCCAATAAAATATATAAGTGAATTAAATTTCTTGGATATTTAACCTATAGGTTGAAGTCAATACCATATCTTTTTCGTTAAGTAAAGAATAAACTAACTTAAAATTCACAACCTATTTGGATTATTCCTATTTTTTTTATTAATTTAATCATTCTAATTAATTGTTTAAATTAATTCATTAATAGATTATTAACGTTATCTTTATAATTAATCTAAAATATTCTTTTTAATTTATTTGTAATATAAGAGCTATCAATTCTCATCACCATCCATCCTTTATTTCTCATCTCTAATGCTCTTCACTTACTTATCTCCGCACCCTTGAAATCACCTTACACAATTGTTTTTAACGATGTAAATGTTTATGATGTTTTTCATTCAATTTTATACTTTTGTGATTTTATTAAATATGTGCCTTTGAAATTTTACTGAATTTGAGTGGAAAAAGAAGGAATCTTTTTAATTGCTTTGCATAGAGTTATTAATTTTGAGATATTGGGTCTTTAAATTCTACTATCTTACTGTTTTTAAAGCTAAAAAAGATGGGTGCTTTCTTTACACCATGTTTTGGGCTATTTATTTTGTCGATGTGGAATGGAGTTGACTTGGATTCATGGTTTTTTTTTTTTAGCTTTTGAGATTTAGCATCCACAAATTTTAGCCGTTGGGTTTAGTTATTATGGTAAAGTGAGTTTTTGTTTTTAATGCTAAAATTCATGGAATTATTGCGTCACTTTTGTTTAAGTATAGTGTAAGGTGATTTTTAGGGTGTGGAGGTAACGGAGTAAGGAGCACTAGAGATGAGAGAGCAGGAGATGGATGGTAATTATGACAGATGATTCCTATAGTTGATGTTGAGAAAGGATGATAATTGGTGGTTTTTATGTTGTAAATAAATTTAAAAAAATTGAAATAATTATAAAAAAGTTTTTAGTTTTAGTAAAAAATTAAAAAATGCCACATCAGTAATCTGTAGTGGATTAATTAAATTTTTAACGTTAGTGACCAATTCAAATAATTATCTTAATTAAAGCACTAATTGACAAAAAAATAGTATAATCAAAATAGAAATGGCTATTTTAGAGTGTCTGTTAATGTAATTTACCCATTATTATTTTCTTTGTATGATATCATAAACCGATCAACATTATATGAATTAATTGTTTTTTATCATCCCTACCTAATCAACTTTCTTATGTATGTATCCGGTGATATCATACACCATATGATATGATACATAAAAAATAATTAAAATATACTCAATTTTTTATCACATATGTATGCATATAGAAACTACAATACGGAAGTGTGTTTAAAAAATTTATACAATAAATAATAAAATTTATAATTTGAAATTAATTAATAATAACACATAAAATATATATGATATTAAAATTAAAGAATATTAAATTGTAAGTAAAATAAAATTTAAACATGTAAATATATCAAACTAATAATACTAAATGCACTATAATTGTTTATTAATCCTGAGTCAATATATAGAATTAATGAAAGTGATAAGTATGCATAATCAAATTAAAATGTATATATTATATTAAAATAAAGTTTTGAGCCAATGGTAAAATTAAGCTTTTATTGATGTAAATAGCATAAGTCTAAATATCACTATATGTAAATTTTGTATTAATTTTTATAAAAGATCAAAATATTAAAATATATTTAAATAATATAATTTATTTTAAATATGAAAAAATTAAATTAATACTCCAATACAAATAAAACTTTAAATAATAGCATAAATTACAATATGAGGGATCAATTTCTTAATATTTTTTTGAAAATTATACGTTACAAAATGATCCAAATGTATTCATATAATCAAAGTTGGGCAGAAAGTCAAATTGATTGAATTGTATGAGCTTCTGGAAGGAAACGCAGCTTCTTGGAAAAATCATGCAAATCAGCAAAATGGCAAAGCAGTATTGAATCAGAGATAAGACAAGGACACAGTGTTTAATGAAAGCAAGCCAAACCATAAATAAATAGTTTATGCTTTGTACTTTGTGGAAGAATTCTGATGAAATCGAGAATTAATAACAAACAAAAACACCACCTCACTTCACCCATAGGCCATTCATAAGCGTTAATTAATTTCAACTTCTAATTTAGAAATGAAAGAAAGATGCATTTTTCAATGTAACAAACATTGTCCTAATTACTTCCCAGCACCTCATTTGTTTTTTCTTAAACTTTTGTACTTTTTTTTTTTATAAAATATAAATATCAACCGCATTAAAAAAATTTGTCAAACTTATAGACTTTTTAAAATTATTATTATAAATATAAATATAGCTATAAAGTAAAGCAAACAAAAAATGGATAACTATTCATAACATGACATATGTAAAATAAAACTCAAATTAGTTTCTATTTTAACCAACAAAACAAGTTGGTCGAGGCAATGCAAAAGTTATGCATTGGTTTTTTATTTTGTGGGAAAGCAAAATTACATCCCTATCCCTATATTGCTTTTGTAGGATAAAACAAAAGTAAACACAAAAAGGATATTCCTTACTTGACCAACATCACACTGACATTACTTTTTTCATATTCCAAATAAATTTATAATTTTGCGTCAAAAGAAAAAGAAATTTCTTGTTTATTTTTTCATTTCAATAAGGGTTAATGGCAAGTGTTATCCTCTACTTTAACGAAATTGTCAATATGGTACCTAAAAGCAACTTTGCCTCTTTTAATCTCCTTCATCGGCTGCTGCGTCGACTTCCTGTCAAAGATCAATGCTGCTCTTAGCTTTCACCACTCAGATTTCTCATTGGGTTGTCTACGACCCATGAAGCCGGCCGAAAGAGCCATATATGAGTGCTTGAACTCTCCTTTCCAACTTGTCTTTTTTTGTTCTTCATTTCAGTGAGATTTTTTGCTGATATTTTTGTTTTCAAGATTTGCTTGAGTCCTGGTTTTTCTTAGATTTGAGTTTTAATTTTTTTGAGGGGTTGAGTTTGATTTGAGAGAAATAACAGCGGTAATGGGTGATTTGAATTTTTTTTCTTGATCAAATAACAATGATTTATTTTCAGATACTTTGGTTTCTACTGTGGAGTAAACATCAAACTGATTTCAGTTTTTTACTTTGAAAAACTGTTCATCTTTTTTGTTTTGAATATTGATGTAAATTTTTATTCAAAACAAAAACATGTATTTTTTTGACCTATTTATGGAAAAAAATTGTTGAATCTTATTTAACAATGCCCGAAATGAATCATGGTCATGTCCCATGTCAACTCATGTGCTACAAACTCATACAAGTTGAGAATAGAAGCTAAAAAACCATGCTTATCCACATAGGAAGTTGCCAAAAATCCAAGAGACTTTTATGAATGATTCATTTTATGGAAAATTTAATTTAAGTATTTGTTTATTTTAATAACAAAAAAAAGAAAATAAATAATTAAGTGTTTAATTTAAATTTAAAAGAAAAAAGGAAATAAAACCGAAATTAGTAAGTTTTTAATTAAAATTTATAAAATTGATATTAATAAATTTTTAATTTGAATTTAGAAGAGAAAAGGGAAAAAAGAAAATTAATAATTTTTAAATTTAAATCTTAATAAAAAGTAAAAAGAAAAAGTAATAATTCAGTTTTAAATTGAAAGAAACAATTCAGTTTTAAATTGATTTTAAATAAGTCTCCAAGCATTATATATTAAATATATTTCTTTTATTTTAAATTGATTTTTTACCTTCAAAAATAATAATAAGGGCAATTTTCTAAGAACTCCTTTGATTGCTATTTAAAATTTTTGGTGTGATTCACATTGCGATCTGTTATTTCATTACAGGTCCATGTGTCAAGCATGTCAAAAATTAACAGTCGGGTAGGGTACCAAAATACCATACGGATAGAAAGTATATGTACCAAAATGAACAAATTAAAAGTATGGTTATCACATTAGCAATTTCGTTAAAGTACAGGGCAAAACTTGTCATTAACCCTTTCAATAAAAATATTCACCCAATTATTCGAGTTCATTCTATTTTAGTCACCCTATTATTAATTTTTTTGTTTTAGTTATTCAACTTTTTTTAAATTAATTTTTTTAATCACTCTTTTGTTAGTGGCTCGTGGAGTTTATTTTATTGACCTAATAACAAATTTAGTCCTCCAATATTTACAAATTCTATTAATTTTGATTTTAAATATAAAAATTCAACAAATGTAGCTTTCAATTTTACAAGTCATTTTATTTCTAAATTTATAAAAATTTTAAAAAAATCTTAAAATTTTAAAAAAAAGTATATATAAGTTGTAAAAATTTAAAAAGCAAATATAGAAATATTTTTAATATTCTTGTATCCAATATGAATTTCAACATATCTTCCACTTTATTATTTCCTACATTCAAATGACAAAATTGAAAATAGCAAATGTCGTGGCCTTGATCTGCAATCTCTCTCTAATGTCTGAGCTTTAAATGAAAAAGATAAAAGAACACTAGAGCCTGGATTTGGTATTGTCTCTTTAGTAAAGAGTAAGGTTGTCAGAGTTGATATTGTCAACCCAACCATTTTTTTGGGGTTATAAATTTGTTAACTTTGAGTTTCTTTTTAAGTTTTAATTAGACATTTTGAGATGAACAATGTAGCAAAAGGAAAGGAGAACTAAATCAAAAGAGATTGAATAAAAAATAGTTTTAATTTCTTTCTAGGTTTTTCACATGTTTGGTTGAATAGAAAATGTGAATATAAATCATAAAAAGAAGTAAATATAGAAAGTTTTTTTAAGATTTTGAAATATATTATATAAATTTCAGAATTGGAACTAAAATGAAAAATTTTGTAAACATTGAGAGTTATAATTTATTGAACTTTTTAAATTTATAATCAAATTGATAGAATGTGTAAATATTGAAGGGCTAAATCTATTATTAAGCCAATAAAAAAAACTCACGTTCTACTTTCGCTACTAAATTAATGGCAAAAAAGAGTAAAATATTTAATTTTAAAAAATTGAATGACTAAATTAAAAAAAAAGTAATAGTTAAGAATTGGATGATTATTTTTAAACTTTACCTTATATATTTTTATTTATTTAGTTTTTATAAGACTATTTTTTATATTATTTTAAAAATTAGAAATAGAAGCATAATTACAGTTAGAAAGAATATATTTAAAAATTAGTATTGTTTACACAATATAATTCTCAAAAATGAAATTTTAGAAGTTTTCAAAACTTACATTAGACAAAATCTGGTCAACAAACTCTATATTTTTATTATTTGGATGTGGTGTGACATCACATAATTTAGTTGTTTGACTTTGTTTTCATTCTTGGCCACTTGTTCCATTGTTGACTCTGATCTTTAATTGTGAGATTTTGTATTATATTATTATACTATTCTTAAACAATCAATTATTTCGATAAGTAAATGAATCCGAATTCAAGGTCTTAAAAGGAATGACGGTATAACACAAGTTAGGTAGTAACAGGGGAAGGGAGGTGTTAAGTTGGCTGTTAGAGAATGTATTGGAGATTTCTTTTTATTATACACATCTCATCAAATTTATCTATCTACTATTAAATAGTCTATATATTATTAAAAAGAATCAAATAAAGTCATATTAAAATAGAATTAACATTTATTGTTTAAAAAGTATCATTTACTATTTAACATAGTTAATATTTTTAAATTTTTTTATTATTTTATAAATAAAATATTTTATTTGAAATTAAATTAGAATTGAAAAAAATAATTTTCAAAATATTTTTTATACGATAAATATTAATTCTATTATAATTTTAATTTATTTAATAATATAGAGGCCAATTTAATTCAATTCTTATAATATAAGTACCTTTCAAGTATTTTTTAACAAATGAAGAATTCTTGAATAGTAGTGTCAAGTGTGTGTTAAGTTGTGTTTTGTTGACCATTAATAAATCTTACTTTCCAAATTTTTAATATATATTAAAAATATACTTTAATTAATTAACAACATAAATTAAATATTAAAGGTATAATGCTACATTTAGTTTTTAACGTTTATATATTTTTTTTATCAATTTAACTCATATTTTTAATTAAATTTGGCCATTAATCTTTTAAAAAAGAGTTAAATTTGACCGTTAACCTTTTAAAAAGAGTTATATTGACATTTTTTAAAAAGAAATATTAACAAAAAGGTTAAGTTTTTAAACATTGTAGCCCACATGACAATTCGCATGTAGTTCATACTTTTTTTTTAATTCTTATGAAATTATATATATTTTTAAATTTTGAATTTTTTATAGTTTATATTTTTACAATTTTTAAATTATTTCCTAGCATGGCATATAAACAAGTAGTGTCACGTAGGGGTGTGCAAAATTCGGGTAAAACCGAAAAAATTCGGTTAACCAACCGAATTCGGTTAATCTGTCTGTTAACCGAATTAATTCGGTCGGGGGTCGGTTAATAATTTTTTGAGTTTTCGGTTAACGGTTACTTCGGTTCGAAACCAGTCGATTAACCAAATTTTTTCGGTTTAACCGAAAAAATTAATAAATAAAATTATAATATATAAATAGCCCACTATTCACTCAAACCCAATTCAACATAAACGTAAATACTCAATCTAATATATATTAACCCAAGTACCCAACTCAACCCAATCATAAAAATTACAAATAATTTCATAAATAAAAAAATATAAAACTAAAAATAAAAATAAAAAACATATAATTTTATACTTATTTTAACCAAAAATTTAATAACATATAATTTTCGGTTAATTCGGTTAACCAACCGAATTAATCGAAAAATTTTCGATTCGGTTAATTTTTTTGAAAAAATTTTGGTTCGGTTAACGGTTAAAAATTTTGAAAGGTTGATTAATTCGATTAATGTTATTTCGGGTTAGTTAACCGATTGAACACCCCTAATGTCACGTCAGCATGAAGTATATGTGAACTATCATAATGGTTGTCATGTCAACATCACTAAAAAATAATAATGTTTTAGTCAACATTTCTATTTAAAAAAAGTGACTTGACTCTTTTTAATTACCACAATAGCTGTCATGTCAACATCATTAAAAAAATAATAATGTTTTAGTCAATGTTTTCATTTAAAAAAAGCGTTTTGACTCTTTTCAAAATGTGAATGGTAAAATTTAGCTAAAAAAATGAGAGTCAAAATTATTAAAAAAAATGTAAACGTTATGAGCTAATTTGATATTATGTCAATATTAAAATAGAAATACAACAAAGTTCTTACCAATTCAAAATAAAAAATTGTACAATAAAATAGACGAAAAAGTATAAAGGAACATAAAATCTTTAAGGGATAAATTGAATATACAAATAACGTTGTTGAGATATTAAGGTGTCAATGTTCATCTATATCTCTTCACACGTTATTATAAGTAGGGGTAAATCTAAGGGGCTGGCAGAAGCTTCTGCCCCTAAGATGAAAAATTTTTCATTTGACCTTTTAAAATTAGTAAAAATAAATTTACATTTTGGTCCTAAAAATGATAAAAATTTAATTTAATCTTCTAAATATTACATTTTTACTATCACAAAAATTACAATTAAATTTCAGCCCTCACTAATTTTTTTTTTTACTTCACCTCGATCATAAGATATTTTCATACTAATTTCTTACTTTTCGAAATCCAAAATTTTAATTAAAATACGAGGGGAAACTACTATTATTGGATTTCAATATCCGATTCTAGCTAAAAGATTGAAACAAATACAGTGGATATAAGATGAAGCAAAAGATTTATGCAAGATATCCATTTAAGTATATTTCTTTTCTTGTCAAATAAATATATTTTTGCTTTAATGAATAAAAATCAAACCACAAAGACTTATTTAGTTAAAAGAAGGGTAAATATTGATAAGGAGATACAATTAATTATTTTCTTACATTTTTATTAAAATGTCATAATATTAATAAAATTAAATATTATTTAACTACATAGATTGTATGTTACAATATCATGTCTAAAATGAATATTTTATTTCTCAATTGTCCTTTTTGACAATCATACTAAATAAAATCTTAAACCAAACTTTTCAAAATTATTTTTTTAAATCATTTTTTTTACAATATTTTTTCAAATGCAATGCTAAACTAGACTTTAGTGAGATTTAGAGCTATCCATGGGTCGAGCTTTAGTAAAGAGGTTTTGTCCATGGATCAACTCGAATGTAAATAGAATGATTCTTGAATATTTTTATTTAATTTTTAGTTAAAATATATTTTATATCTTATTATTTTTAAACTGTAACATGAGCTTTTTGGATGGGTTGAGCCAAGTTGGGCTCGGGCCCCAACTTGGAAGTTTTTGTAAAATTGGACCTCAACTCGGTTTGACTTAACTCATGGACATCTTTGATAACATAAAAGAGTAAATGAATAATGAGATACATTTATGATGTGGGTTCTAACCTTGTCCGACTAAGAAAACAATTTACAATTACAACAGAAGTTTAAAAATTTTGAAAATTGAGTCGACTTGTGATATTTATAGTAATAACATTTTTTCCTTAAAAAGTACTTGTATTTTGTGTGAGACAAATTTGAATCATTATCGGCTTTCAACCTAACAACATTTTTTGCTATCATCGTATCTCAAATTATATCGAGTGTGGGCTCGAGCAGCACGAACCAAACATAAAACAAGATACGATTTTATTACTTTCAGTAGGAAAGAAATTCTCTCAAATAAAAACTAGTAGAAATTGTAATTCCTAAAAAATAGAATTTATCCATAGAAAATGTATTTCCACTATTTTCCGACAGAATAACAATATATGAAACTTGTGTATAAAAACTTACATTAATAGCTCCACTAGTGTCATTGATTTATAAGAAGAGATAGAAAAATCCTAACTGAATAATAATAACACAAATAATATTTATTTAATAGAAAATACTCCCCTAGTCTAACTAAGATAAAGGGGGACGAGACACCCTAAATGCTAATACTAAGGTTACCACTCCTCTCTTGTATTGGGTCCAATATATGTGCTTCCTGAACTTTTGATTCAGCACTTTATAATTTAATCCAACCTAATAGTTTTTTCCTATTTCTCAAATTAAATATTATTTTATTTAATTAATCAAACTAACTAAATTAATTCCCCAATTAAATAAAATTTTCAACCAAATCCTAATTTCGTTAAAGTTATAATAATTTTACAGTAGAACAATCTATGAGGAAATATTATCGAGGATAAATTCATTCTTCCAATATTGTCCTATTTTACCTCATGCTAACCATTACATCTTCCTTCATGAAAAGTCAATTACTATCAAATAATAATTAGGTCATTTATTATAAAGACAAATAGCCTATGAACACATTTACTTTCCATCTATTATGTAAAGTCAATGAGAGATATTTAGTCAAGCTATAAATTCCACTATTGTCAATAATACTCTATATTGCAGAAGTAATTTACCCAACGCACCAACTTTTAGTTCTTTATTTATTTGAACTCAGGTTTTTACTTACATCAAAATATATGAGTCACGCATACATAATCCATCATCTATTCAAGATTTAATTATGTCGCACTATGAATGTCACAAGTGAATAAAGCTATAAACGAAACCACTACTATTCTAATTGGGTCTTGTCCAATTTACTATTTGTATAATTAGTAACATCTATGTCTCTATTTTCTGAGAGTCATCCGCTCCGATACTCAAGACAAAATATCTCCTTAATGGGACTTGATAGACGAGGTATTAGTCTTTTAATCGACTTACATATTTTTTATTAGACTAAGGACGTGTTTAGATTATCTACTAATATAAATTGTCTTTATGTATTATGATCCGACTATGTAATACCGCTCAGTATTGGTTAAACGTTATATAACTATTTAGCTAATATTTGCTTTAATTTTGCTTTGCGTGTAAAAACATTAAGGACAATATACCAAAAGATATTAATGTAAACAATAAACTATTTTCTTAATCAATTTGTTCAAAAAATACAAGTATGCAAAATGAACATACTACACTTAGAACACCAAATCCAACAGTCATTCTCTTCTCTCTCCCCAATATTTTAATGATAAAAAAATTATGTCTATCATTTTAGCTCTTTTTTTTTGTAAGTTGAAGGAATACCGACGGTCTAGGGATCTAATTCAAATTTGTGTCAATTAAAAAATTGAACACTAATTTCTTGAAATTAAGATTAAACCCTATATTTGGATTCAACAAAATAAGAAAAAATAAAGGAAAGTAAGAGAAAGCAACATGGGAATTGAATTTCCATTACTTTCCCTCGAATTGCTTAATTTTTATTTACCCTAAATTTGTGGAAAAACTAAGTTAGGGAAAGGAAAAATATCGAGGCAATTTATGAGTGCTAAGGAGCAATATCCATTGGCATCTAGTATAGCTTAAACTCATAACTTATTTTTTTGTTGGCATGTTTGACCAAAATATCTTGGTTATTCTCTTATATTTTTTTGAGGAATTTGTATAGATAATCTCGTGTTTATTATTGGAGAAAAGATTGAATTAAATAAGATTATTTTTCAAGAATTATTATCTAATCTACTTACCTTATTTATAAGATATGGGCTGACTTTATGATCCTTTGTATCCCTATAAAAAAACTAATTGTTTTAATTATATTTGGGCAAATAATGATGAATTAAAGTTTGCTTAGTGAAGTTGGATACATGCTCTAAATATGGAAGGTTTGTTCAACCTTGATAGATGTTTTATTGCGGAGGTAATTATGAGAGGAGTACCTAAAGTAATGCCACGACTAGTGCCCATTGTGTTTGGCATTGTTTAGCCTCATAATTTGCCTTATATGGTGTTGGTATTTTTTTGTTAACAAATCTTTGGGCTATGATATTTGTTGATTATGTGGACGTGTGTAGGCCTATTTATGATATCCAACCTATTATAGGAACATACCTTGAACATTGGTTTGGATTGGATCAAACAAACTTTCTTATTTTGACGAGATTAGATCGAGTAACTTGGTAATATATCTTGAAGATTTGAAGACTTATCTTGGTCATATTGAAGATATTATCCTTACTGGTTATCTTTGCTATTTTGATGGAAATATTGATTGCAATTAATCATTAACTTAATAAGCCTTAAATTATTATATATTGAAAGGCTTAATGAGTCACTTGGTTTTCATCTTAAGTTTTTAGGGGAGAAGCTTAAATGAGAGTGATCTAAATCTTATATGCAAAAGTGAGGTTGCTAATCTAACGTGTGTTAGTGTTTGTAATCACCTGTTGTATGATGTGTTAAGATAATAATTTGTAAGATAATAATTTGTAATCACCTATTGTATGATGTGTTAAGATAATAAATTATCTCCCTGGGCAAGGCCCAATAAACATAGAGAAACAAAATTATGTAAACATATCGAACACTTATTGTTTTTCTGCTTTGTTCTTCAACAATGCTTGAAGCAGTTAGCATGCTCAGTTTTTACTTGCAATTATTGTTTTTGGAAATAACAAAAATAAAATTTATTTTAAAATGTGAAATATCATTTTCGTCTTATTAATGTTTTACATAAATTACTTTATAAAAAGAATATAATTGAAAAAAATCATTATAAATAATTATTTTTTAAAATTTTTACAATTTAACACAACAAATATTGTAAAATATCCTTCGCTTTACTTTTCTTTCCTTTACTAATTTTAATTAAACAAATAAAATAAACATCATATCAATTTTTTCCTTAACCTACCTTTTTTTTTCTTTTATTTACTTTGTTTTCCTTTACAATTATTTATTGTAAACATTAGTTTTGAGTTTTATATCAAAATAATATATAAAAAATAAAATATTTTATCAAAATTGCATAAGCACCCCATTATTTATCATTTTACACAAAATGAATAGTGCTTCCACGGTGCCACCTAAGCAATCGGCGGCACTCCCTCCCTTGCCATCGATGATTGAAGCAATCATTAAAATTTTTTAAGGTGCCGCCTAAGCAATCGTTGGCACCAGTATTGATACCAAAAAAATAACTCGTATTTTATACATGTAAAACGGAAAAAAAATTATTGGTGTCATCGAAGTGTCATGCGACACCCTAATTTTTTATCTTAAAATAATTTTTTATTAAAGCTGAAAAAAACTTTGAAATGCTGCGACCGATGTGGCCTGTCGATCACGGTTCCAAGTTCCAATACCAGAAAAAATTTCAACTTTTTTTCTAGCTTTAATAAAAAAATTAATATTAATATTATTATATTATTTTCATAATTATTAAAGGGCTTGGTTTGGTACTAATTATTTAGCATCTTTAATTTTTTTTATATTACAAACACTTAGATGATCCACCCCTCTCTCCCCACAGTCGAAGGTCCAAAAAAATAGGTATGTATTTTTTTTTCTAGTAGTGTAATTATTAATAAGAATTGTGTTAAAAGTTTAATTTGTTTGTAATAAAATGGTAACTTTGAAAATAATTAGAATTGTATTAGTTTAGATATTTGTTTTTTTTAAAAAATAGAATTGTTTATGTCAATTTGTAGTGTATGTTTATTAAGATAGGTTTGGTAGTGTAAGCTTATTTTAGTAGAAGTATTAGAATTGTTAGAATTTTGTATTAAGATAGATTTGTGTTGAAAGTAATATTAAGATTGGTTTGACTAGTGCATGTCTTTTTTTATTAGTAATTTGTATATTTTAATATATAAATGTGAACATTATATGTTTTTTTTGAGTAATTTAAGATTTTTGTTAATTACGAAAATAAACTTTGAAAAAAATAGTTGTTGTTATTTTTATATTATTTATTTGTTAAGTTGATAATTAAAATTTTAATTGTTTGTGCAGATAAGGTGGGGACACTGCTTAGTTTACTTAGATCGGAAAATAATGGAGGATTTATCCTATTTCAGTTTATTATTTGGGTAAAAAAACACTTTAGTCTTCACTTGCGGTTGATTTTAGCAGCATGGGTGAGTGAAGGTAGGTGACAAAAGGCCGAACGATGAGCCCAACAAAGCAATAACGAAAGTTGGGCCTACAGGGGCCCACATGAAACATGTTCGATTAATAATATCTCATAATGTCTGTCTGGCATCTTAACCGTTTAAAACCGGTTCTTAAGTACCTTTTTTGTTGTTTCAAAATTTGAAATTCGAATGGGCTTTGCTGTTCGATGTTTCTCCTTTACCTTTTATTTAGGTATGGCGCGTGGGTCCCACTTCCAGCTCCCTCTACCGTTCATATCATCTTTACTTCATTTCTTCCCCACTCTCAATGCTCCCTACCAGAAAACCCCTACTCTCCTCATATCATAAAAGCTCATTACTGCAGCGGTTTCAAAAGTGGAGGAGCGTTATGAGGGGCAGCTGTCAGAGAAATAAAGCGCGTAGATGACAAACAAAAGAATTTCGAGTAGCAGTTGAACTACGATTTTCAATAATTTTAGGTTTTTTTTTTTATTTTTTTTTTGCTGCTTAATTTTCCCGCCCATGAGATTGAGTCAAAAGCAAAGCAGTGAATCATCTGAAGGTTAAAAGAAAAGCAAAATTTCCTTATAAAATTCAGATAAGAATTCTGGGTTTGTCCGTGCCTTGAAAGAAAGCAAGAATTTTATTTTTCTTTTTGTTTGAGAAAAATCTTGGAAGAGAAACGAACAATCATGGAGGAGGCTGTCAAAGAACAACAATCTGCTGCTCAAATTTCTGGTTCAATTTCTGACTCTATTCTCTCGGTTTCTAAATCTGGCTTCTTTTAAGTTTTACAATATTCTTTCATTTTATACTAAGAAATAATCGCTACTGTTTCACTACATGAAAGACACAGTCCCATAGCCAATTGCCATGCAGTTTTAGGTTCTTTTTTGTTGATGGTCTAAGTAAGTTTCTTTGCCAAATTGTTACCAGAATAGGCAGTTTTTTAGAGATTGTATTGATTAATGATTACCCTATAAAATGTTACATAATCTGGAAAAAGGAAGGTTCAATCCATTCAAAGTTAAATTAGAACTTTTAATAGTTTATTTTTTAAAATGCGTTTACCGACCAGTATTGCATATCACTTGATTAGTTTTTCGATAAAAAAGAGGAGAGATAAATAACGGCGCGACTAATAACCATTTATATATATATTCTTTTTGAACACTATATTATCCTTTAGATAGCAAATTTAATGACTTAAATGTTGTTCTCCTGTTTTCAGGGAGTGCAGGGAAGTCGAAGCTACGTTATCCACTTCGATCCTCAATGAAACCAAAGGAGCAGAAGCCACCCGCGCCTGATTTATCCAATTCTTCTTCATCCAGAAGGTATGCTCAAAATTCTATAGCTTGTGCTTTGGTTTTTGTCTCTGTAGAATTAATTATCCATTTGTAGACAACCTTCCTCGTATCATTCAATGATATATTATGTTAGTGTTGGATAAGAGTAGAGTTCTATTTATATAGTATTCCGTTTGACTATTTGTAAATGTTAGAGGGTTTGATTTGTTTGGGGTTGATAGGGGGAGGGCAACACCCAGTGTAAGCAAGAGTGTGGGTGTTTTAGATCTTTCAAAGGAGAAATCTGGGTCAGGGAAGCCGCCCAGGAGGCTTTCCATCCCAACCAAATCAACAGTGACTCCATCCCCAAAATTTGTTGGGACAACCACTCCTATATACGAGGGTAGAGCAGCCAAGAAATCAACCAATGGTCAAGGAAAAAGTGACACACCCCTTTCTGATTCTTCTAGATCATCAACTCGAAGGAGGTTCAATGTATTGTCATCAGCTTCCTACTGGCTGTCGCAGATTAAGCTCTCTGAATCAGCTTCTAAGCACTCTGTCTCACTTGGATTTTTCAAACTTGCCTTAGAAGCTGGATGTGAGGTATGCTTCATTTGTGTCTTCGTTTCACCTTTTGCATTCTTCTCATATGATTTGGGGCCTATTCAATAGCTGCCTATAAAAATTGTCTTGTTAAAATAATCTCAAATTCATGCCATTGCATCTTCCTTTCTACGCGCTTTCATTTGCTTTTGTATTCAAGTTTTCTTTTTCTTTTTTTTTTTTTTTGGCATTTGCATTTGCTATTTATAATATTTTCAGCCGGCATCGTTTTATATTTCTTTTGTGACACGCGCACACATATGATCAAAGTGGTTTACGCAATTTAGTATACTGGATTTGGTATTTACTTATCTTTGTTTCTGGTCTAATCTCATTTTAACACTAAGTCCAGCCCCTTCAGAAAATGAGTGATGAGCTTAAATCCTATATTCGTCGCCATAATCTTGGTGAAAATGGGGAAGCTATAAATGAGCTACTCGAAAGCTACAATGTTCCAGACAATCCCGAGCAACCACAGGTGTCTGAAACCTGTTCACAGGTGCCTGATGAGGGAACTCGGTCATCGGATGATGAGGTTCACAGGGTTTCTCCTGTAGCAGCAGCAGCTCGGAGATTGAAACCCAAGTCCTTGAATACTGATGCTGCTCGGGTATCATCAGTGGCCAAATCAGCAAAAGAGGCTACTCCAAAGAATAATGCTGCAAACAGGAATAGGCTTTTGAATAAGACCAGTTCAAATTCAAGGTCTGTTTCGGACACTGGGAGTCGTAAGTTACATACCAAAACTCAGAAGACAACCAAAACAGAGCCTGTTAAAGGAAAGGAAAAGACAAAGGGACAGGGCACCGAATCAGCTGATCAAGAAGGCAAGCGGGTGTAGATGAATCTTAGGTTCAGCATGTTACTATTCCTTTGGGTGCATAACTTATGTGCTTTTTCCATTTTATGTTTACAGATCAGGTTTGCCCTTCGGCTGCAGCTGAGACTGTTGAAGAGGACAAAGAAAATATGGTAAGAAGTTTCATGTCCTGCAACAACTAATGTAGTTCAATGCTACAACTCCAAATTTACATGCCATTCATAAAGTTGAATTTTTTATAGACATAATAATTCTCTGAAAAATTCTCACCATCCTCTCCATTACAGGATGCACTTCTGACAGAAGAAAGCAGCCTGTCCGGAGTGATGTAGGGGGCCAATGCTCAACCATGCTTTAAATTCCATCCTCTATTGGGTTGTCTTTCATGGGTTGATGTTTGTATAGGGTTTTAAACTTTATAAGTTTAAGTGTTCCAATCTTGTGTGAAGTCAAGACCTGTTCTTTTGTTTTTTTACTTAGGTTGTTGCTTTAAACTGGGATTGTCTGTTTCTGGTATTATACAATCACTTGAGGAACAAATTGTATCAAATCAACCAACTTATTTGTTATTTTGTTAATGTTATAAATATGATTTGACATAATACTTTTGCCTGATTCGAATCTCTTAACAAGACAATAAAAACACAAAATTAACCTAGAAGTAATTTAAAGAGGACATCAAAGTCAAACCAATTAAACCTAAAAATAAAATATAAGCATCAAAGATTTTCAAATTTAGCACAAAATTAATTAATAAAAAATTTACAAGAAATGAGGAGTACCCAACAGCAGTAACATGATGAAACAAAAAAAAAAGCAAGCAGAAATGGATAATCCCCAAAAACAAGAAGAATTCAAAAGGGTAAGAAACGGAGAAGAAAATACAATAGAGAAGAGGAAAGGTCAATCGGAGTGAGAGGGATCGTCGTCGTCGTCGCTGAAATCGGAGAGAGGGTGATCGGGAGGATTAAAGCAGAGGTAGAGCCATAAAGAGTCAGCAAGGCGGCCAAGATGACGGCAAGGAAGGCAAAAGATGAGGTGCAACACCTGATCGCTGCTTAACCGCTCTGGGTTACAGGCGATGTATTGGCATAGATTTGCTGATATATTGGCTATTGTCACCACCACCGAGCTGTTTAACACCATCGCTTCCCTCTCTTCCCTATCTTTTATCTGTATTTCCTCCTGTATTGCCCTTTTGCTCGTTTCTCTTCTCTTATATCATTATGTTATATAGTTTTGTTGTTTTTTTGTCTTACCATAGGAAACGATGCCGTTTATTCTTGAATCCTCCTAGTTCAAACAGGTTAAAGATAGGACCGTTTTGGCTGAACATTTCACGTCATTTAATTTATGGTTTATGAAATTCTTCTGGGATTTTGTTACTTCTTCACAGATGCTTCATTTAATATCTTTTATCTAATTAATATTTACTCCTATTTTGATTATTTTTAATTCAATTTAGTAACTATTGTTAGAAAAATTATTTAAAATAATCACTCAATTGTTTAAACCCTTTAACCACTTACTAACTCAACTTCTCTAACTACCATTTCTTTTTCCGCCTAATCAAAATTTAAATAAAAACATTACCTAATCCAACAACTAATCAAAACTCCCCTCCCCTTCATCATCTTCTCCCCAGCCCCTGCTCCTTCGTCTCTATGGCTCCTCACTTCCTGCCCAGTTCCAGCGGCACCAAAGAACCATCGTTGCTTGTTCGCATACCATATGAACTTGTGTGCTTACCAACAATGGACAATTAGGCGGATTCCTCTCGGTGCATGTATGCATGCAAGTGTCCAAACTTATTTGGCATTTATGCTGTTGATTTTACTGTTGTCCCTATACTTTTGCTTCTAACCATTCTTGTCCTTATTTCTTTTGTTCATGCTCACTGGTAGATCAAGTGGTGTCCTTCTCCGGGGTGTGAATATGCTGTTGATTTTACTGTTGCAAGTGGAAATTTGACTTCTCCTGCGTCTGCTCACATAGCTTTTGTTGGAATGTAAGTCACGATTTTTATATTATATTTTGATTACACTGTAACGGGTATCTAACTTATGCCAAATCTTGGTCTCAGTGTACTGAAAAAGCTCATCGCTATGTTGACTGCAAGACACTGGCAAAATGGATTTTGAAGAATAGTGCAGAGTCAGAAAACGAGAATCTTTTATTCTCGATTTATATTCATTAATCTAAAATTTGAATCAAATGCTACAACTGTTTTACTAAGGCTTGACATATGTTATTCATATAAGTTAATTAGAGAAATCAAAAAGGTTCTAAACGAAACATTTTTCCTGGTACCAAAATAAGCATCGCTATTTTAAAATGACCCGTAGTACAATTTACCCAAACACTTAAGTGATATTTTTTAAAGAGTAAATGTTAACATTATTTTAATTTAATTTTATGTGATTCTTTTTAATAGTACAAAGATTAAATTGATCCATTTGATAATAAAAGACTGTAGCGACGTAAAAATTTTGGTGGATTCGGGGTCGCTAATTGTGGCAATCTAGTGAAAAAGTTTGAAAACTGAAGTTTGATTTTAAAATAAAGAGGGAGTCGCCACCGATCCTTTTCCTAGGTGTGATCGGACACCTACAAAATTTTCCTTTTTTAGAAAACTTTATTTTTAAGCTTTTCTAAAAAGAGGTAATTTTAGGTCTGCGTGAAAATCCAGAGAAAATTAGGGTTCGGGAGTCGGTTACGCGCGAGGAAGGTATTAGCACCCTTGCGACGCCCAAAATTGGTATCTCGTTAAACACATGTTGTCTTAATTTTCAAAAATGCGAACTCAATGTAAAGTTTAGTTATGATCCAAAAAAAACGAGAAATTTTAGTTTATTCCGGTTTTTGAGAAGGGTATGCCTTTTTAACACGAGTCAATTGACGTTCACCCAACATAGCGATGAACTCGATGACTTAATGTTAAATCGGTACATCTCCTTGATTATTGAAATTGATTTAAATCATGAATAAGAATATTTTCGAAATAATGCAAAGTAAAATAATATGAAATAAAAATCAATAAATGAAAGAGCTAGGAATATATTGAAACAGATAATCGAGGTGACAATAATATTAGAACAGATGAAGGTATAATGTAATAATGGAATTGAACACGAAATGAAAATAATGAATGTATACACGTAATAATAATATTAAGAATGCGTGCGTACGATGATATATGTATATATAGCAATATTAAAAATCCATACAACACGCATAGAACATATACAGTATATGCATACCTTAGAAATGATAAGAATAATAATAAAACTATTTTGTACACTACATAAATACATACATACATATATATATATAAACAATAGTATATACAATATAATATTAGAAATATGTGTATAATAGTGTAAAAGAAAAATATAACTAATAATATTAAAATATATACAATGATAATATATATAAAAGATATATGTATGTATAATTATATAATATAATATTAAAATATAATAATACAACATAAAAAAAATGACACAAATAAAGTATAGTATTAAGAACACATATATATAATACATGAAGAATATACATAATACTAAAATATTTAGGTAATATATGCGTATATTAAAAACTAGTAATAATATTACCGAGGTATATACAAATATATCAAGTATATATACGTATTATAAATATATAAATATATAACAAAGCATAGACTAATAAAAATAATAATAATAATAATAATAATAACATTGGAATATAAAAGAAACAAACATAACATTAATAAAATATTAAAATAAAGTGAAATAAAAATATTAAATATGAAAATATATATATGTATACACGTACATAATAAAAATATATACTAATACATAATAATAATAATGGTAATACTAATAGTACTAATAATATAAAAGTAACAAGGATATTTAATAAAGATATAAAAATCAACGAAAAAAGGACTAAAATTGAATTAAAAACAAAGTTGTGGGGCCAATTTGAAATGAAAACAAAGAAAAGGGACTTAATTGTACGCGCGTGAAACGTTGGGGGACCGAAACAATAATTATTCCTTTCCATTAAAACGCAGCACATTGGCGGGGACTAAATCGAAAAGCGCGAGAAATTATGGGGCCAAATTGGAAACAAGAAAAATGACTTAATTGCAAAACCCTGAAAAAGCGGAAGGACTGCGCGCATAAATATCCCATTCAAACGAAAACACGCGGATCCTCTAGCGGGTCGGGTCGGATGGG